>NW_010564235.1:18790-102167 GCF_000687285.1 Phaethon lepturus | reverse complement strand
GCTGGAGGGTAGGAGGACTCTGCAGAGGGATATGGACAGGCTGGATCAGTGAGCGGAAGGTCAACTGTATGAGATTTAAGAAGGCCAAGAGCCAGGTCCTGCACTTGGGTCACAACAACCCTACGCAACGCTACAGACTTGGGGAGGAGTGGTTGGAGAGCTGCCCGGCAGAAAACGACCTGGGGGTGCTGGCTGACAGCCAGCTGAATATGAACCAGCAGTGTGCCCAGGTGGCTAAGGAGGCCAGCAGCATCCTGGCCTGTATCAGAAATAGTGTGGCCAGCAGGAGTTGGGAAGTGATTGTGCCCCTGTACTCAGCACTGGTGAGACTGTTCAGTTTTGGACCTCTCACTACAAGAAGGGCGTTGAGGTGCTGGAGCGTGTCCAAAGAAGGGCAACGAAGCTAGTGAGGGGTCTGGAGCACAAGTCTTATGAGGAGCGGCTGAGGGAACTGGGGTTGTTCAGTGTGGAGAAGAGGAGGCTGAGGGGAGATCTTATCGCCCTCTACAACTACCTGAAAGGAGGTTGTGGCGACGAGGGTGTTGGCCTCTTCTCCCAAGTAACTAGTGATAGGATGAGAGGAAATGGCCTCAGGTTGCACCAGGGGAGGTTTAGATTGGATATTAGGAAGAATTTCTTTACAGATATAGTGGTCAGGCATTGGAACAGGCTGCCCAGGGAGATGGTGAAGTCACCATTTCTGGAAGTATTCACAAAACATGTGGATGTGGTGCTTTGGGACATGGTTCAGGGGGCATCGTGGTGCTGAGTTAATGGTTGGACTTGATGATCTCAAAGGTCCTTTCCAATGTTAACAATTCTGTGATTCTGTGAAATCTTCCTCATATCAAGATACTTGACTACTGAGTAATGGAAGATAGTATGAGGCCATAAGATTTTAATAACAATGTATTACCAAAAAAATGACATTTAACCGACACTGCTAAGTATTAACTAATGTAATTGACACTAAAAGTAGAAGAATTTATGAGTTAGAAAAAAAATTCCACAATAGTCATTAAAGAACAGCATAAGCTTTGAGCCACAGATTATATGAAAAGCCACTCATTTAACGAGATTAAATATCTTTTGTATAAGACCATTTCCCAAACTATATTCTTAAAAGGGTTGTAGAGGAATGCTACTTATTGCTGATTACATGTGTCCAGGTATGTGGAGAGTGTTTCCTAAAACAAAGAAAGAAAAACAACCACAACAATATCAAGCTATTTGTTACCACTGCAGAGCAATTTAAGCATTTGTGCTCCTTGCATCCATTATCGTTCAAACACCACAGGCCACAAAGCTGCACCATGCATTTTGAGTGAGAAAAACTTTTTCTTTCCACTGTAAAGGAGACATAGAGAAAGCAAAAAAAAAAAAAAAAAAAAAGTTTTTTTTACAAAGTTTGTCCTGAAATTTTCCAAGGTGGGAAAAAGCTATATTCATCCACAGTGGAATGATCCTCTGATTTATATCACAAACCTTATCAAAGATCTTCTGCCTCAACCTTGAGCCACAGTAGCAAATAGGGTCCTAAAACTCACAGCTGACATTAAGGGAACGCAAAACAAAACAAAAAAATCCCATTATATGAATTATGTATCATTATATTATCAATGAACTTACAGGTTTAGAAATCATGAGGCACAAAAGATACTTCATAACTTTCAGACCCTGATCTTGGTTTTAGCAAACCCAGTACATGGATACTTTGGGACACTTTGAACTGATCTTACTGATGCTGTTAGCTCTGTTGCAATTATACAACCTGATCTTAACAGAATTGCAGAGATATACATAGCACCTTTGGTCAATACACTGAAGTCCAACTCTCCGTATTAAATAACAAATAAAAAATTACATAGGCACAAACATAATTACTTAGAATTATATCTACATATGTTTTCATGGGTTTGAAGTTTGATCTCAACAATATCTTATAATTCCACTGTCAAAATAATTATTTACCATAAAAACACTTTCCTCTGATATAAATAATCCATTAACACCCTCAAGAAACTAAACTGAAAAATGAAAAATGCTTATCCAGTTTATTACCTCAATTGTTATGATACTTTCAGGCTATGCAGTTTGAAAGATGCATAGCTGTACTGCTGCTTGGAATTAAAACCTACAGTCATCACCCAAAGAAATCATATACTTTTTCAACACAGTAGGTTGATTTAATATTCTAGATAGAAATTCTATCTCTCTTTTCTATTTCTTTTTTTGTTGTTGTTTTTGGCTTTTGTTGTTGTTTCCTTTTACGTTTGGTTTTGGTTTTGGAGGGGGTTTTTTTGTGGGTTTTTTTATTTGATTTTTTTTTTTCTCCTGAAAAGCCAGAAAATTAAAACAAACTTTGGCAGCTGGTATGCCACATCACATCCTTAGCTTGGTATAAACCATGCTACTTCCACATTCACAACAGAGCTCATTTTTGGGTAATAGACTTCTCTCTGACACACTGCAAGAAACATGCAGAGTTAATAGCTGTCCCTTATGTCTTTAAAAGTAACACTGTCTGTTGACTCCAGAGTCTCAGATAGGAAATCAGTCTACTTCCACTGACTTCTATTACTTTTTACCAGCTGAAAGTAGGATTCCTTGGTTTTATTTCTATTTTAATTAATTTATATTTTGTGAGTTTTTACTTTAATTCTATTTAATTTTTCTTCTTTCATTTTCAGTAGTGAGTAACAAAACCCTGTAGAATACATCAAAACTGAGGGTGAACTTTTTTATTTACAGTGCTTAGTCATGTCATCTCTAGCTGACCACCTCTAGCTGATGCACCACCAGATAGATGATGGCTGGACGCTCTTGTGGTGACTGTCTTACAGAGACACAAAACCCCAGAATGAGTCATCAGTCTGTGCAGAACTGCATCTTGTTATCACACTATGACACTCTGGTGCCTCCTCTGTTTAAGGGCAGGATTGTATTGTCTGGAATATATTGACACTATACTTCACTGAATACGATTGTTGACTCTTTGCACTACCTTAATATGAAATTACAACACTCTCTTGGGTGTGCATTTACTCCATTAACTCAAAGTTACCACCACAGACTCTTAATTTCCAACCCCTTAAGCCTCATTCTACTTGGAAATTGCTGGGAGTCACCTAAAGATGCAGTTGTCCAAGTCAAAGGAGTAAATAAACTCAGACATTTAATTTCTCAGGGCAACACTTAAGTGCACCTTTTAAAAAAGGACCTGCCACAAAATCAAATAAATTCCTTTAGGAAACACCAGCTTTTAATTGCTCATGTAAAAAGGGGCCTATAAACAGGATTCAGAAAAGAGTTTACAGAGGTAGAAATTTACGTATGATACAAGAATCTAGGATACATATACTTAAATGCTGTAAAAAGTTATTTCCACAAACAGGCTGCAGACACTGCTTTCTGTTACAGTCGGAGGCCTGTTTTTTTAATTAGACTGAAGCCTGGATGTCTGCATGTTTTATAGTTTTCTTTTCTTCAGATTCTTTTACTCCACTGTATCTTACTTAATATAAGGTAGTGAAAGGAAATACCTTAGATTATTCCAGTTTCCTATAGCACCCATTTAAAAATACTGAACGGTTAATTTATTTAACTTTATCTTTAAGGATAATTAATAAATCGTATACACAAAACTAACTATTGAATTATGACTGTTACTTAGAATATAGCCATAGAATTAAGTTAGATTTTATCCACATTTGTGAAGATTGTTTGATAAAGATTCATATAGACATTCCCTTGATATTAGTAATTTTTGATCTTAAGTAACTGAGAGCCATATTTCCTCAGGATCACCAAGTATGCAGTTTTAGAAAAGAGAGAAAAAAATCTACTCTTTTTTGCACTGTTCACAGTTAAGTTTTCTGGGGATGTGAATCATTTCATCAGCTTATTTGATACTGAGAAAGAAATATGAGCTCTCGATCATTTACTTCACACACCAAGTCAGATGCTGCAATGAGCTAGACCTTCAAAGTGTGCATGGAGTTTGTCCCCTTGAATCAGTGGAGAAAGCTTGGGTCTTCTGAAAGCCAACATATTGATCTGATCAAGGAATTGCTGAGGCTGTTGCAAAGGAAATTATATAAATATATACGGAGCAGAAGTTTATAAAGGTATAAAAAAAATTCCAACTGACCTTTCTCTGTAGTTTTCTTATTCTTTTGTCTATTTTTCTCTGAAAACTGTCTCTTCTGGTAGCCTTCAGCCACTAGAAGACTGTTATATATGGTTTGAGCAAATGAAGAATAGGGAAACAGGAGAGTTACACTGGTTGCATATGAATCTTGGGAGTTGAAGGATTTTTTGAGGAGTAATGAAAGAAATGTGAGAGATGCCCACTTTCACAAAACAGAGCATCTGCTCAACTGACAGTGTACAGGTTTGGGGCAGGAAAGACCGATGGGCTACATATGAGTGTGAAACAAAGAGGTTTAGGACCAGGAGCCAAAGTCATGAACGAAAAGAACAGGGAGCAGGGAGCAGAAAGCAGAACTTACAACTGCTCTGACCATCACGCTCACTATCCAAAAAGAGAGTGTGACCAACTGTGCACCACAGTGCAATAAGAAAAAAATTAATTATGCCTACCAGGACTGGTTTCTCACCTGGACTATCTCCTGAACCATGCCTTGACATTGTTTGGGAAGTGTCAGGAATTAAACAGTATGAACAACTGTGGGACAGTTCTCAAGCCTGCATTTGGTCCTTTTGATTCATTTTTATAGACACAGTTGTAAAAGCAAGATCCTAGCCTGAAATGGGAAGATGACGGGCACTAGCTCTTTTAGGCTCTTTTGAGAAGAAATGGGATATTAGACAATGGAAACTGGCAAAAGTCTATACAGCAAAATTATGTGATAAAATGTAAGAAAAAATTGTTAGATGAATATTGCTTACTTTGTTGTGTATTTTACTGGTTTTTCAAAAGTTACATAGAAGTCTGAAGACAATATAAATACTCCATGAATTAAAGGGGACTTTTAGGAATGTATGTCATTGCAAAACCATACGAGTTTCACCTTATTTTTTGCTTGCGAAAAATTGTTCTTGAGAAAAACAAACATAATTATATTAATCGTTACAGATGTATTTACACATGAACTATGACACACTCCAAGGAATGATTCCTGTTCACCTTCTCAAAAATAATAAGTGCAATCCACACAGTGCTTCTTTAAAGGCTGTACCCTTAAGTTTCCTTTATGAAAACATGCGGTGTTCTGGAATAACATGATGGAAACAGGAGAGAGAACTGAATGGCTGTTTTAGGCCATTCTACAAAATTTACATTTTCATTTGTCTGACAGGCCCAATTTTCTTTCTATTGGGAAGAAAATGTTGAAATTTTACCAGCTGAATTAACCACAAATATCCACTTTAAAATTCACAATACTGTGCTTTAGCACCACACAGCCTCAGAAAAAGCAGTAATTTCATTACAAATTAATTCTGAGTATATATGTATGTAATTAGCAAAATATTTGTCTCCTGACTGAAAATTTTAGACATTTTGTTTACACATTATGGACAAGTTAATATCAATGTTGTGGCTTTTTTTATGTCTTCTTTAATATATTTGAAAAAAAACCTTTTCAAACATTAAAACTGATTCAGTCTATTGATGTATTTTAGCCAGTGTGGTATTTATGATATATGAGTCAAAAGATGTCGAGTGCTGCATTTAAGATACACATCACTATGATACAAAAAAGATAAGCAGACTAGGCAGGTGCCATTAGGATAAGTAAACAAACCAGATAATGTGGAGAGGTTTCTAGAAAGTATGGACAGGTTCTACTATTTACAAGACCTAAAAATCTTACCTTGGGAAAAGGTGAATGAACCCACAGTAACAGAAATCCAGCTTGCTCATTTTCTAGGATTCCCAAAGCTCTGCGGGTGTACCATTGCTTGTGTCTTATAGCTAGAGAGGGGACATCTTCTGAAAGCTGCTTTAGTCACTAACATTTCTACGTTATCTCTTGCTAGGACTGGAAAATTTTAAGACACACTCCATAAACCTACAGGATTATTTAACCTTTTGGTACAAATTTCCTAGATATGAACATGGAATGGAAGATCGAAGGGGGAACAAGAAAGTATGCAAAGACAGAAGACAATGGGCACTGTTAAAATAATTTTTTCCCCTATGACATCCTAGACTGTCTGCGAAAGCAGAAATCAGACTTCTTTCTCTGCTAATATTTATAAAGCTTATTGAAGCAGCTCAGTATGATGTCTTAAATAAAAATTATATGTTAATTACTATACTGGATTAGATTGCTCATCAGAGTACCAATGTCGCAGTAGCCATTTTCAAGTAGAGAGATATCAGACTGCTAGTTAGAAGCTGATTTATGCATGGAAACATGGCTTACACCTCTTCATTATTTCGTATTATATCATAGCTAGCTGCATTCACCACGTAGATGTCTACTTGTTTTTATTTTATTCCTCTTAAGACCTTGGCCTCATGCTCATTCAGAATTAAATGTGCTAATGTATAGTTTGGTTAAGAATCTTTGTTTTTCCTGTGAACAAGATTAAACAGACATGTTGGCCTAGTTTCTCACTTTTCAGTTGTGTACATCTAGTCCCTTTTAACAATCTGTTCTTAAATATCTTTTCTAATTATTCCAGTTCTCAAACTGTTGTGGGTTTTTTTTTTTTCTTTTTATCATGCAACTCTGAACATCTCTGTGTTACGGGTTTTACATACTCACAAAGTAGTACTCCTCTTTCCTTTAGATGACATGAATCATTCAAGCCTAAACTAGTCACTAGGCTGTCTTTATAGCCAGTGGAAGAACTTCCAGAAGGCAACTCACGTCCTTACTTTAGATGTCTGATATGGTATGAATTGCTTTCCTGAGCAGCAGTTTCCCCTGACTATAAAGGAAGTTTAGGGTGACTTTCGCAAACTTTGTGATGTGTGAAGTAAGTAAAATGTATCCCAACCATATAATCTCAACTGAAAAGAGCACTGCAAGTGATGGCTACTGAAAATAAAAAAACCCTCTGTATTTTCTGTAGACTGCTCTTTTTGCACACTAATGATGTTCTTTTTCTGAGATCTTCTGAAAAGTGACCATGGGATTTTACTGAATTTTTTTAGATTCCTACATTATGTATGGTTTGAACTACTCCCTCTTACATCCTCTGTCAAGACTGAATTTAATCTGCCAGTGGATGTCCTCTTCTTTTCATTTTGCTATACCCCCTGGAGATCTTAATTTTTTCCTGTCTTTGACTAGTCTAAATAACTTTGTGATATCTGCATATTTTAGAACATTACTGATCACTCAAACATTAGTATTCACAAAATTAACATTAACAAAAAGTGCCTTTTCTCATGCAGAAAATTGTGTTTATTTTCTGTCAGTTCCAAATAACATCCATGACAACACAGTGCACTTCAAGATTATTTGGTGTTCTCATTAATATCTTCTAAGGGCTGTAAGCTTGTTTTTGACAAGAGAGTCTCCTTTTAACTATTTTTTGGCTGCTGCTCTTACAGAAATTTATTTGACAACAGAGGGAAAACTTCCCTTTACACAAGAATCCTGATCTGACATAAAAATATATATCTCCTAATACTGCTCCCTATTTCCAGTTCCATATTCTACCCATATCTTTAATGACAGTTATGCTTGTGGCACTCTAATCTTCCAGACTAGCAATTTTTTTTATAAATTACAGGATGAATATTCCTTCATAGCAGTTCAGCCACCTTTTAATACATTTCTTCAGCACTCTTCATGGTTTACTGCGATAGTATCCCAAATCAGTCAAAGCTCTGAAGTAAATCTGCTTAGGCCTTTAGCTCTCAAAAAAAGTGCAAAAGGATCTTAAATGCCAAGATTAATTCTTTAATCTAAAATCAGGAACTCACCTTTTAAAACAGAGAAAACTGAGAGCAAGTTGTTAACACAGAATGGTAATATAGTTTAAAAGATTTTCTCCCACTGCACACTGTATCCTTGCAGGTGGGTCTGTGCTTTCAGCTAATTCAGGGACTCTGAGTGGTAGCAAAAGCTCCTGTTTTTTCACACTGTCCTTTTCCTGTGCCTGCTCAGCTGGTCCTGAGGAGGAGGTGGAGGAAGAGGAAGAAGAAGAGAAGGAGCAGGATGAGGAAGGAGGCTTCTACCTCCTACCAGAGGCTATTATTTCACCTGATCATTTCTTAAAGGAATATAATATAGAACTGAGAGCACACAAATAAAACAAATACCATTTGTCCCAGCCATGCACGAGCACAGCAAATTGTTGCTTTTACATTTGTTAAGTTTTTCATAGCATATTCTCTATTCTTGAACGAAGAGCTAAGAGAAGATCGGCCCTTGCCTTAATGGAGATGCATTTGATTTGAATGAACTGCCTAAATAAACCCCAAAGCACAGATATTGGATAATCTGGTTTTGGAACCAGTCTCTGATGTTTTGTTCAGAAGCAATGAAAAATTGGAGTTAAAAGCCACCACACTGAGAACTTTAACAGTTGCATGGCAACTGTCCTTATGAACCTTCTTAGCTACTTCCAGTTCTATAATAATGTGGCTTGGTATAGCATACCATATAGTTAAGGTAACTTTCATCACTTCCCATGTGCCATGAGCTGAGAATGTGCAATGGATGGTCATTGCAACATTGCTGTTTTGTAGTAACTTGGTAAGCCAGTTACTTGCTTCTGCATCTTGAAAGAAAGAGAAAATACAATTCCATCTGCAGAGGTCCTCAGGAGATTAATATATCTGTTAAACACAATTAGATGTTCAAATTGTATATGGACCACTATGGTGCCATTCACTTAGAAATGAAATTGTAAACTGAAATTAGTAGAAGGAAACCAAGAACTCAGTGCAATACTGTGAAATTTGCTACAGAACTGGATATTTTTTTCTGACAAGAAACAGCAATTCATCTTTAATACTGAATCCTTTTTCTCATATATCTGAAATGTAAAGTGATTCTAAAATGAAAATATGGCAAAAGGTATTTAGAATATCTGAAGGTGCTGAGGGTATATTTTATATTAAATAATTATGGAATAACTATTGGATAGTCCTGTTTAAAGATGAAAATATAAAAGCTGAGCCTCCTTTCTGCACATATCTGCTTCCTGCATGGAATATGTTTGCTGACTTAAATGACAAGAATGTTATTACAAATTATAAACAAGACCTCACACATTTTTAAACTTTTGTTAGTACAGCAGAATTAATACTAAGACAAGGCAACAACTGCATAGTTCATTCCTCTCAGTTAGGATCAACATAAGCATTCCCTAAGTTCCAAGCACATAGTCAGACACAGTCATGCCAACCCCCTGAGGATGACCACACTAAAACTGAATTATTCCAGATATATTCCTTCTTGTTTGTGAAAATAAGAAATTACTCCTTGCTGATAACAACCTTCAATCCTCATCTCACCATGTCACCTGAGCTCAAGTATTCTGGTCAAGAAGTTGCACAGCAGTGACCCTGTCCTTTTTTGATGGTTGACCAAGCAAAGAGAGGATAAACTCATGCCAAAATGTCAAGGCACAGAGCTAGGTAGTCAGAATAAACCTATAAATTAATTTTATTTTTCTCAGTTTCTTTCTATTCCTTTGATGGTTATATAGTTAAAAACAGACCTACTCCTGAGTGCCTAAAAATATCTTCTATGTGGGAAGAGAAAGATAATCAAAAGAAAGACTGTTAAGATTATGCAGTTATCTAGACTAGGCAGTGCACAGCATGATTCTATTGGAAAGTTGTTGTTGTTTCCCATTTGAAGCCATGAATATGTAGAGACACCGATTATTTGAATGCATCTTCTTTAAACATTTTACAGTGTTTTTTTCAGATTTTTCAGAGGACAAACAGATCAGAATGCAGTACAACATGCCAGGCAGCATGGGCTGTGCTCTTTAAATAAGCTCATCATTTTATTTTGTCATAAAAATGCCACGGAATAAGCATTTCAAGAAAAATACTGTCTTTTCTTTATAAATTTGTGCAGTGTCTAGCATAATGAACAACTGACAAATGGAAGAAGTTTTAAGTGGTACTACAGTGCAAACAGTAAAGAGAAATAATCACTGTTTAAAAGCTAAAATTCCCCATAACTGCTTATTGAAATGTTTTAAACATTTTAAAACTGCAACAGTTCTTTATGGTCAGTTCTTTGACATGTCTCCAATACAAGGCTGTGCCTTACAGAGGCTGATGTCAATGTCAATTTAAATATGAACTGGACAACAATAATAAATATTTATTATTGCACAACAAGTTAGTATTTCAATAGAACATTCCAGCATATTTCCCTGTTTTATTCTGCCAACTAGTTTCTAAATGACCATATTTTCTCACTAATTCTAATGACTTGCTGAAGAACTGACTGACATATAGATGCATGAAGATGCTGACTGAAAAACTGAAAGAATGCATTGACAGAAGAAGTTTTGCTATCAGACAAACATATATTTTGAATTTGTTCATTACATAGAACTACGTAATACTTTCCTGGAATTATAAAAGTGCAGCAGTAGAAAGTTAATTGAATAAAGAAGATACTAAGGAAAGATGAAATGCTTAGAAAACAGCTTTTCAAACGAATTTTTTTTTGGTTGAATTTTTAATAAAATGCTGAGATCTCCCGGAAGCATTTATGTCTACTAATAGGTGGAATTCAGTTGCCAAGAATCTTCATATTTGATGTTTGTTATTATTTGATTATATTGCCTGGCAACTGTCCAGTTCTGAAAACCAAGTTTGAAAAATAAATCTGAATAAATTTTCAAAACTGTCACAGAGATAAAAAACTGATGTAAGAAACCATAGGCTTAAATTATTTTGGTAACTAATGGGGCTTTTTTTAATTATTGCTTATCTGTCTATGCTGATTATTATAACACCATAATATGTGCAAGGAATGTTCTTTGGGAGAATAGAATTAAAATAAATTAAAAGACAATGTCAAAAAAATTAATATTTCTCAAGCTATTAAGTACATCTTTATTATCTCAATTAGCATGATTTTCAACATTACCATTTGAAACACTGTACATCCTGGAAATGCTCTAACATATACTTACAGTTCACAGTATTCTGATGAGTATTTTCTGAATTTGATTCCTGAAACTTTGATTCAGATCATAAGATACGATTATGGAGAAGTTCGATGTGTGAGGCATACTGTGTGTGTTAAACCAGAGTGGAGATAACCAAGCAACAGAGATAATCTGTATGGGGAGGAGCAGCCCAGTCTGGATTGTGATAGAAGCAGCATCTCTAAAGTACATACTTGCAATTTCTGTTTTTCAATAGGTCATAAATTTGATAGAAGAAATTCCTATTTCTTACCTACATTTCCGGTCATTAGGTATGAATTCTGAAAGTCCATCATTCCCATTCCAACAATGTGTATAAAATCTTCAATCACCTGCATTAACTCCACTGAGCCCGGATAGATCTAACAAAAGAAGGTCAGATATGTTGTTAACTATAATACCAAAATCTCTACAGCAGCAAATAAAAATAAAATCTAAATGCCATTAAATGAAATGTGAGACTTAACAAACTGCTCTTCCCATGTTTCAATACTGAACATTTTTTGTTACTGTAAAACAACCATTTTGTCATAAGATCCTCATGTAAACAGACACTACTTCCCATAAAGCTATGTCAAATCATCTTTGCACTGGAATTGTGGAATGTTTGCACTACCTCACTGTACTTACAAAAAAAAAAAAAATTATTGGCCATTACTTTCATTAATGGTTAAAGCATTTCGTATTCCAGAATAATTCTAATTAAAATATTCTTCCTTTCTCTGGAAGATATTCTCATTAATTTCAGAACTATTGACACAAACAGCTGTATGCAAATCCTACCATGGCCTTTCCAGCATGATAAACTTTTGTTGCTTTAATCAATATTGAAGTAATATAAATTGTTACGATAAATTTTGATCACTGATGTGGAGTACTAGAATTGTAGAATAGCTGCAATTGGAAGGGGCTTCTGGAGATCATCTAGTTCGACCCTCTGCTCAGAGAAAGATCAGCTCTAGCAGGTTACCCAGGACCATATTCGGTTGGATTTTGAACAACTCCCAGGATGGAGACCCCAGAGCCTGTCTGTGCAACTTGTTCTAGCATTCAATAACTCTTACACTGAAAAGGTTTTTCTTACATTTAAATGGAATTTTCTGTATTTTAGTTTTTGCCCTTTGCTTCTTGTCCTGTCACTGGACACCACTGAGAAGAGTTTGGCTCAGTCTTCTTTACTTACCCCCTCAGAAATTTGTAACATTAACAGAATCTCCACTGAGTTTTCTCCTATCCAAATAAAATAGTGTCAGCGATTTCAGCCTTTCCTTGCATATCAGATGCTCCAGTCCCCTAAACATCTTCACAGCTTTTTGCTGAGCTCATTCCATTACATCCATGTCCTGTACTGGGGAGCCCAGAACTGGACAAAGTAAAATAAAACCAATTGCAGTAGCCTTTGTATTGCTAATGAAGCCTCTCAATATTTTTCAAATGGTGAGGACTAGCACATTTCCAAGAATTAGGATTTATTTTCAAAGCTGTAAGCTACTATGATCCAAAAACATTAAAAATCATTATATAATAACGATGCACCATCAAAACTCCATTAAATGTCTAAAGACTTATTAATAAACCTAAAAGTTCAGGTCACAGAAAAATAATTTTTGGTTGTTATGGCCTGTTATGAACAGGACAATTTTCAATATCATAGAAACATAGAATCATTAAGGTTGGAAAAGACCTTTAAGATCAACAAGTCAAACCGTCAACCCAACACCACCATGCCCACTAAACCATGTCCTGAAGTGCCACGTCCATACATCTTTTGAATACTTCCAGTGATGGTGAATTCCCCCCCTCCTTGGGCAGCCTGTGCCAATGCTTGACCACCCTCTCGGTGAAGAAATTTTTCTTAATATCCAATCTAAACCTCCCCTGGTGCAACCTGAGGCCATTTCCTCTCGTCCTATCACTAGTTACTTAGGAGAAGAGACCAACATCCACCTCACCACAACCTCCTTTCAGGTAGCTGTAGAGAGCGATAAGGTCTCCCCTCAGCCTCCTCTTCTCCAGGCTGAATAACCCCCATTGCCTCAGCCGCTCCTCATAAGACTTGTGCTCCAGACCCGTCACCAGCTTCATTGCTCTTCTCTGGACACGCTCAAGCGCCTCAACATCCTTCTTGTAGTGAGGGGCCCAAAACTGAACACAGTATTCAAGGTGCGGCCTCACCAGTGCCAAGTACAGGGGCACAATCACTTCCCGACTCCTGCTGCCCACACTATTTCTGATACAGGCCAGGATGCTGTTGGCCTTCTTGGCCACCTGGGCACACTGCCGGCTCATATTCAGCTGGCTGTCAACCAGCACCCCCAGATCCTTTTCCTCTGGGCAGCTCTCCAGCCACTCCTCCCCAAGCCTGTAGCGTTGCATAGGGTTGTTGTGACCCAAGTGCAGGACCTGGCTCTTGGCCTTCTTAAACCTCATACCGTTGACTTCAGCCTATCAATATAATCCAGTATTTTGCAATAGAAAAAGAATGGATGTCCTGTTCACAGTGCTTTTTTCTTCATATCACTGAGATGTCCAGATGTCACTTTATAAGCAACATTTAACTCATTCTTTCCACTACCAGGAATACAGACTAAAAAATGCCTATAGAGACTATAAATTCCAACATGTTGCACACCATCTTCATCTTGCTTTATTTGTCTAGATCCATAGCTGCTCAGTTCAGGACAGAGAATTTCACAATGTGCTTTGTTTTCTACATGGATCATTTTATAAAAGGTAGGGCAGCATTGCCATTTTTATGAAGAATTTATTGTGACATTTATAAACCTAACAGGTTGCAAATGCTGCTTCAGGTGAAGGAGACTTAAATTCCATTTTCCTAAGGATGAGTTACTGAGGCAGTGTGGTTTTTGCATCCATCTCATTCATGGCTCACACACTCACAGATTATATACTGAGGATAAATTTCAGCGAAAAGATTTTTTTACCCTGCTTCTTGCACCTAAAATTTTATATTAATAACTACAGCAGAAACTGTTGAACAATCAGTGTTACAGAGGTACTCTACATTTTTATATATCTGAAGTACTGGCTAATCAATAGGATGCCAGCAGATGGTGATGAAGAATATGCAGCAGACTAGCGCCTGTGTTTTGAAACAGCAGTATAAACTTACACATTGTGGACTTGAAGTGGTTTCCTGTGTGCAGTGCTTTACATCAGCTCTTAACAAAAGGCAAGTATTAAAGTGAGTGCTGCTTATCTGAATGCTATATAACCTGTAATTAATGGTATCTTCTGCTGGCATTTAGTCTAGAAAAAAGGATGTGCTCAGACATTGCAGCTGTATACTTGAGAGAAAGTCAGCAATTTGCTGACAGTAAGATTTTTTTTCCAGCAAAGAATCCAGAAAACAGAGATCTATGCTAACAGTAGCTGTGGAACTCAGGAAAACCATTCAAGCTGGCAAAAAAAAGTTGGCTATACTGCCCTTAGGTTTACAATGTTTCATTTAAAAAAAAAAAAAAAAAAGGTCAGCTGAGTGGCTGAACCAGAAACAGAATCACCTTTACTCTTTTTTAATGAGTCAGTCGTGTTTGCACTAGACTGTATTCACAGCACTTAATGACTTGTGCACATTCTTTTCAAGTTCAATTCCTACCTTGATTTTGACTTAAAACTAAAAAAAGTCTTTACACAGGATGTAGTAATGTCAAATAATATTGTTTCTGTTTTAAAATCCCATTCTATTCAACCATAACTTTTCAGTGTTTTATCCAAAATATGACAGAAAATAATATTTTCTATAAGAAAGCTTTTTTTTTTAATAGCGAAATAAAAAAAGAATCTTGGGAGTACTTGGGAGTCCAGCTCACCCTTCCTAGCTTGTATGTAGAGCTACTTGCTTTAACAGTTTCCTTGAGACTGCTTGTGTAACTGCCCAAGACCAGTAACAAGACCAGTGGTATGGTTTCTTCAGGTGCTATAGCTCAGAAGTCTAAGATTTAGTAAATTCCCTAGCTTTGTCACCAGGCCCCACTACTCCTACATTCAGCTCATGTTGGTGCTTGCTTGGGTTGCTGTCCGCCTACACTCAGGTTTGCAAGACAATGAATTACCAGGCAGAGAGGAGTTACAGAAAAATAGAAATAACTTGTCTCCTCTCCTTTACAACACACTTCTTCTACCAGCAGCAATGACGGGAAGGAACTGGAGATTTGTTGTTCCCTCTTTTACCTCCACATTCTCATCATTTCCCCTTAGGTGTTGTCATCCCCTGATCTTCAGGGGACAGTTGGTGGACAGGCAGGGTGGAGGGTAGAAGAAGACAAGGCTGATAACATAAGGAGTGGAATCCTCTCTGTTCATTAGTGGGGCTAAAATAGTTGCTTAATATTGGTTCCCTAATCTTGGTTCTGTTTGTTGAAACTGCCCACATATATGTGATTTTGCTGCTTCCATCCATCACCACTAAGGAAAATGACATACCTTGTCTATTTTTGTATCTGGCTTTTACACAGAGGAACAGATAAACAACAAAAGAAAAATATGATTCCTGGCTAAATTGCAATGGGTCAGCTGCAGCATCATGTCTACTGAAAGGTTTTACTGGGTAGCAAAAAGTCCCGATCTTCACTTTCTTAGTCATATTATAAAGATGAACTTACAAAAATGAAGCTAAATAGCTTCAAAGATCTTCAAACATCCAGTGATTTATGAAGAACCACATTAAAAGTGAGCAGATTTCAAGTACCTATATAACACAGTGGCAATGAGCATACCAGATCAGACCAAAGATCAAAGTAATCCATTTTCTTGCCTTTGGCAGTGGCAAATAGCAGATGTCTAAGGATGTGTATAAAGGGGCATGCACATAGTGATACTTCTTTTGGAATTCTTGCCCAGCCTTTAGCATTTTTTTGCCAAAGGAATTCCTTAAGCAAAACCAGGATCTTTCCATGAACGGTCCTATATTGACTTTTTTTTGATTAATTTGTCTATTTACTTTTTCAGCTAACTCGTGTACTTTCAGCAGCAAGAAGTTCTGCAACCTGACTTTCTGTAGAAAAAGTATCTCTTAGTATTCATTCTGAATCTGCCACTATTTGATGTCCTTCAGTTATTTCACAAGAAGCACAAGTGAATAGATTAATCATTCCTAAATCACATTCTCCAGTCCACTCCTGATTTTAAAAGTTTCTATTGCACATAAATGTCGTTGACTCTTTTTCATACTGAAATATCTTGCTTTGTGTAATTATTCTTCATATAGAAATGTTTCCCTGCCTTTGACTACCTTCATAATTTTTTGTCTGTACATAAATATCTGTTCAATCTCATTGTCACTGTTATTTGTATCTGAATAAATTTGATAGTTCTATGGTCATGAACATACATATTAACATTGTCCTATAATGTTCTTGGTATAAGTATGTAGGAAATACTTATATCCAAGCCAAAAATGGTTTTCATTTGAATTTTAAACCCTTTTGTTATAAATTCATGATTTTTGTTAGACTTTACTGTTTTATAAAGTGCTATCATAATATCTAATTTAGTCCTGAAATTTGTCAGCCTTAACGATCACAACGTGTTCCTAAATACAGCCTTTTTAAAAAAGGGCTACTGTTTAAATTTCTGTAAGTTATTTCATGGTTCTTTAGGAGAGCTGTGATGTGTTTTGTTTAATAAAAACATCATTGCAGCTTGCCTTTAGTAGCATTTTTCAGCTTTCATATGTACTTCACTACAACATCAAAAGGAAAGACATAATGAATCACCCCATGGAATGCAATGAAAAGCTGTTCATCAAGAGAAGCGCCTTATATTCTTAATGTAATTTTAACCTAATGAATTAGACAATGTGTCCTGGAATTATTCCCTTTTGAAAAGGACCAGTTATCTCCAAAATATTGTCTCACTTAGGATTCCCTTTCACCTACAGCAGGGTGTGTGTTTAACCTGATTTTGAAACCATATATTCCACTTTGTCATCACTTACTGAAATAATGTGTGTTTCTGATACAGTGAATGTCATAATACACATAGTTTCCAATTTTTTAAATTGATGAGTGACAAAATGCATATCTTACCTGTTGTGCATCTTCCCATTTATCTTTGTTTTCTTCATCTAAGAGGTTACTAATGATTTGAAAGAAGTTCTGAAAAATCAATTAAAGACAAAGTAAAATGACTTTCAATGACATAAGCAGTCATATCTTTAATTTGACATTTGTTGACAATTTTAGTTGACATTAGTTTTTCTTTCTCTATTACAGATGCAGTTCTGCAGCCGATTTTCTGTCAGTGGGAGATGAGATAACAAAATAATATATTAGACTGTTAAAAGGGCACATATATTTCATGGTTAATGGTTAATTTCTGGCCATATGGTCAGGTTCCATACTGCTCCTTTGTATAAAATAAGAACTGTTTTAAACTTGCTAAACTTCTAAATGTGTGTTCTATTTTCAAATTGTTCTCATTACAAAAACTAGACAACTATATATTTTGCAAACACAAAAATTTTACACTAAGTAAACACCAGGCTCAGGGTCACTAGTTTCTATTCAAAATGTGAAAATGATCCTTAATGACCATAAATAGGGCATACAATGTTATTTCATTGGTAAACGCTGTGGGAAATCAGGTGCATCTTGCTGTTAAAATGTTACATTTGCCTCTGTCTTTTTAGTAATTTCAACAGGAAAGGAATATTTAATTTCTGTTCTTTGACCTTAAACTGTTAATTTCTTCATCTGATTCTCTTATTCATTCAGCTATAAGGAGAAAAAGAAAAAAAAAGCTAGGGCATTTAGTTTTTAAATCACACATTTTAAAAATCACTTTCTTCCAAGTGTTTGTGGAGAACTTTCCTTTCTAATTTTGTCTGCTCTCTCTACCAATTTGTATTCCCAACTTCTTCATCTTTAAAAGCGAAGAATTTGTGCAGTCTGTTCTTCTCAGTTCTGTGTCTCTTTTTGTGCAGAATGTCAATTTTGTCTACAACCTGACAATTATAATGTATCTGTTCCTTCATAAATGATACATGTAGTTTCCACTGACCTTAGCTGAAGAGCGCAATTAAGATCATCACAACCTCTAAAAAAATCTTTAAGTGGAATACCAACCATAGGACCCTATTGGAACTTGGATTAATGGTCATTCCCTCACCTGCACTTACTTTTTAGCCATTTGGGAGGCATTAATAGGGCTTAAATAAGTTTTAAGTAAGAAGTAACTTTAACTCACTATTAATGAAAGTACAAAGCATTCAACTGCAGAGTGACCGAAATGAGAGCAGAAATAGCTTCCAACCGTAGTATACTATGGATACTGTGCTTGTGCTTGAAAAGACATTAATTTCAAAGTAAGAGATATCACAGACATTTTAGGTGTCTCATAACCATACAAGTAAAATATTGTAGATGACAAAATTGAATAAAACTTGTGAAAACTATTTTTACATTAAAACTATTTTACCAGTTTAATCTAGTCCTAACACTAGGTACTGGACAAGCAAGAGGATCCACCTTTGCCTCATCATTAGGTAGTTAATTATGCTAACAATAAAATTTCCATGGATAATTTTTTTTTTTAACTTGGCAAATTTAATATAGCAGTGACTGACACTTTGGTGAACTTGGTCAAAATAATCCTGTACATTAATGAGGGCACAATTCTCTCATTGAAGTCAGTAGCAAATTTTCCATAAACTTCAGTAACACAAAACTTCATGAAATGAAAGGAAATGGCTCAGCAATCTCTTTGTGAAAAAGTATGTATTGGGACAGGATGATGGGGTTTAAAGACAGGACATAAAACAAAAATTTTCTCATGATTTGATCCAATTTGCAGTGATATTGAAAGGACATTTCCAGTCAAACAAGATAAGAAGAGGAAAATATAGCTACATATTGCTGATATACTGGAATACATTTAATCTCTTTCAGGTATTCGGTAGGAAAATAAAGCATGATGAAAAGAGTTACATTTAGTATTAATTTGTGGTGCGTTGACCCTGGCTGGTCACCAGGGTCCCACCGAAAGTGCCCTATCACTCCCCTTCCTCAGCTGGACAAGGAAAGAAAAAATTTAATGAAAGGCTCATGGGTCAAGATAAAGACAGGGAGAGATCATTCACCAATTACTGTCATGGGCAAAACAGACTTGACTTGGGCAAAAAAATAATTTAATTATTACCAATCAAATCAGAGTAGCATAATGAGAAATAAAACACCTGAGAAATCTTAAAAACATCTTATCCCCACCCCTCCCTTCTTCTCAGGCTTAACTTTACTCACTATTTTCACTACCTCCTCCCCCGCAGCAGCCCAGGGGATCGGGGAACGGGGGTTGTAGTCAGTTCATCACATATTGTTGCTGATGTTCCTTCCCCCTCAGGGGCAGGACTCCTCACACTCTGCCCCTGCTCCAGCCTGGGGTCCCTCCCATGGGAGACAGTCCTCCATGAACTTCTCCAACGTGGGTCCTTCCCAGTTCTTCACAAACTGCTCCAGCCTGGGTCCCCCTCGGGGTCACAAGTCCTGCCAGCAAACCTGCTCCACCCTGGGCTCCTCTCTCCACGGGGCCACAGGCCCTGCCAGGAACCTGCTTCAGTGCGGACTTCACGTGGGTTGAAAGCCTCCTTCAGGTGCATCCACCTGCTCTCACGTGAGGTCCTCCACGGGCTGCAGGGGAATCTCTGCTCTGGTGCCTGGAGCACCTCCTCCCCCTCCTTCTTCACTGACCTTGCTGTCTGCAGAGCTGTTTCTCTCACATATTCTCACTCCTCTTTCCAGCTGCAATTTCTGTTGTGCAGCAACTTTTCCCCCTTCTTAACTCCGTTCCCCCAGAGGCACTACCACCATTGCCGATGGGCTCGGCCTTGGCGAGCGGCAGGTCTGTTTTACAGCCGGCTGGCACTGGCTGTGTGAGACATGAGAGAAGCTTCTAGCAGCTGCTCACAGAAGCCACCCCTGCAGCCTCCCTGCTACCAAAACCTTGCCATGCAAACCCAATACACTATTATAGTACTGCGTATCACAGTCTGACACAGCAATCTGGTAAATATATGAAAGGAAAGGTATTATAGATCAGAGATGACAAGTCACTTCATTTAAAATTGTCAGTAGAACAGACAAGGAAAATACATCATTACAAAGGATTTGCCAGTTTAACCCGGTTGGCGAATCGTAATTGTGTAAATGCAACTTCAGCTAGGAAAAATGTACAGCTTTATCGGTCCCCCAAGTAATACAAACTATACTGGCCAAAGCAGTTTCGTGGCACTAAACCACATCTACCCGAGGACATTATGATTTTGGCAAAGGGTTCTACTGTTCAGAGTCAGCCTTAGGGGGGACTTTGCCTGAGGAAAACACTGTTTAAAGCATGATAGTTCTGCACTCTTCCAGTGTAATACTGTGGAAATTCAGTGGACAGAAATTTTAGCTAACTTTAACTTGTTAGCGTGCCAGCGACAGTCTAGCTGCAGCAGCACGGAGCTCAGTGTGGGATAATTTATCATACTGAGGAACTGGTTCAAAGCTAGTTTTGCACTACATTGCAGCCACTGATTCCCCTGCAGAAACTCTAAGCCTTAATTGCAAAAGCATCCATGTCCATGTAATGACATCTACCTGAGAATGGCCTAGATTGCCTGAAAAACACTCAGGAGTTATAAATGTTTCTTGCAGATGATAAATTACATGGTTTTGCTGATAATGTTTTGTGTTCATTAAATTTTACATTTATTTTACTTACATGAAAACATTAAAATGACCAATAATTAACAGAAACATATGTAAAAAAGCTTACAAATCATCGGAGACCCAAGCACAAACAAAAGGTGAGCAATAACTGATTTAACATATAGTTTGTACTTGGCAGTAAACCATAAATGATACATATGAACCTAATGACAAGAATATTTTGCTTCTTAAGATCTTTTTTATCCTCTATTTCTATCCCTGGTTGATGTCATATTTATAGTAGCAGTGGAGGCTGAGATGTATGAAGATTTTTCAGCCAACAATACCAGTGCTTTGTGAATTAAACAGATGATTAAATGGCTTTGCTGCTTCAGTAAAGAATAGATACTAGATGCAGTAAAAATAGGTGACAGGGGAATAGGGGTTAAAAAGTCTTTCACCTACTTCGACTATTTTCTTGCTCATCATATTAATGCTGCAAGAAACAGCATTGGCCTTTAATAAAATGATTGGCAGGTATGAAGGCTAAATTTTAGAAGCATTATGGATGTGATCTGATGGTATTACTGCAGTAAACACTGGACCTCCTTGTAGAATCAAGTTCCTTCGTGGCAGGCCTTACGTATTACTGAACTGGATGCT
Organism: Phaethon lepturus; assembly: GCF_000687285.1. NCBI lineage: Eukaryota > Metazoa > Chordata > Aves > Phaethontiformes > Phaethontidae > Phaethon > Phaethon lepturus. The sequence goes on along the minus strand of NW_010564235.1, from coordinate 80,745 downwards.
ATAGAAAATGTTGTGAGAGCCAGAGCCAAATTTTTGAGTCCTTTATTTTTGCCCAGGCTTTTTGTGAATAATGCCAGTTACAGTCAGGAATGGACAATTATGTTTTCCTAATTTAATTTCCTTCCGTTCAATCTTTTTCTTCTATAATACAATGGCTGCAGTTTTCTGTTCCAGTCCAAATTCTTTGACCTCTCTGCAGGCATAAAGCTGTCATAAATCCTTTTATACAGCTGGAGAAGAATTCCTCCCTAGGAGGAATTAATGGATAGCCTTAAGTCACCTCCACTTTTGGACTTCAGCATAGGGAATGTGTGTGTGAGAGGGGTAAAGTGGGGGGAAAAAAACATTGGTCAATCCTGTTAATCCCTGACTGACAGCAATGATCCCTGTGGCTAATATAAATGGGATTATACTGCTCTAACTTCTTTGGGGAGAAAACTTGTTTCCTGCTGTACAATCCTCTGCTGGATCAGGGGATTGTACAGTTTACTTTGCCATCCTGTCCTGAAAGGTAGTTCCTTTCCTGCCATCCTCTCCTTAGAAGGTAGTTCAAGCACTCTTAAACAAGTTCTGGAAAGTGTTCCAAAACATTGCTTACATTATGCTTATTTAAAATTTTAATTATCTTCCAGGTAGAATCCTTCTCGCACAAGTAATAGCACAGTGTCCATCTCAGAACCTCAGTGTACCTACACAGTGTATTTTAAAGTAATCCCCATAGTAAGAGAAAGACCTTGCTTGTAGAATAATTGCATGACTTGTCTTCTGCTATTTCTGCTACTGTACTGCTGGTTTTAGTCACTGATGCAGGATACCTTCCATATTGTTTAACTGCCTCATACCTGGTTATTTTTTTATCCTGACACTGTATATGCAATGTAAACATAAATATTGTTGCAAAAAAAAAAGAAAAAAGGAAGAAATTTATGTAATAAATAACTTGGCACTAGACACACATACTTTAGACATACTTTGTTTTGCTGTTGGTATCTGTCTGCCTATACAAGTGGCATTTTCTACACAACACAACAGGCAATGGCATCTTCGTTTTGAGTAATTAGCCTTAAATTTTCAAATTTGATCTTACTTTTCATTCTTTTTGTTATGGAGTGTCTAAATAAGATCTTTGGCACTATTCATGAATGTTAATATTGGATATAAGCCAAAGGTTATAGACAGTTTAGGGACTATACAGATGGATGGAATGTATAAGAAACAAATATACTAAGACATAAACACTTTTATTTTATCAGTATTAATGGAAGTGTTGTTTTTGTATTAAAAAGTACTATTACCCATAATTCATGATCTACTTTTCTTATATCATGTGAAATGACAAATTATGAATTTCAGGGATTTTAAACCTCACTCATGCTTTTCTGAGAATTTCTTTAAAACAAAAACCCAACACCTAAGAAATTTGACTCTTTATCTAGTGCAAAAAATAGAATGGAATTAGAAGACCACACAGAGCTTCCTCAGAAAGAAGAATCTTGGTATTTTTGTGAATTTTTTTTTCATTTTCACCTTTTTGTCACTTACTTTGATGATGGACTAGAAAGTATAAAAATATGTGATAGTGAAAATAAAGATTAAAAACAATCCTCCAGAGTATGGTAGCATATATCCTGGTTTCTGAGAAATTGACAGTAAAATTTAAACTGATGTTACTGAGCTGTTTTCATTTTATATCATCAGAAGTCAGTAATAGGAACACTGCTTAATATATCCCCTGTGCAAAACATGGGGTTAATTCTGATTTTACTTACTTTCCTGAATACTATGCATTCGTTTTGGATTTTACTTTAGCATGCAATTTGTTAAACGTTTACTTTTTAATTTTCTTCTGAGTTTCAGTGCCTTCTTTTTATCTGGGATTTAAGACCTCTTGGTATTTCAACATTTAATCCTGAAATATAGATATTTCTTTGGTTTGAGAAATCCTTCCTTATTCCCTTCACAATATGGCTTACCAATTTTGGCCTTTTCTCATCTCTTCACTTAAAAAGTGATTCATCAAAAATTATTAAAATAATCCTAATCATTTTGCCAAGTTCTGATGGTATATTATTATGAATTTGGGAAACAGATCTACATTGCTGAAGTGAACAGAACTTTTGGCACTGTCATTAGTGGGAAAAGAATCAAATGCTCTCTAATGTAAACTGCAGATGACCTGATCTGCTAAGCCCATGAACAAAATCACTTGTGCCAAGAAGTTTCTCAAGGCTGGCTCTACCAAAGTTTTCTTTAGTGCTTGTGAACAATTAAGAAGTCGCTCTGGACTATGAGATTATTAGATGCATGAAAAATTTCAGCAAATAACACCGTGTTTTATAATAAAACTTAATGTAAATAGGAAAAGATATTGACTTTTATTCAATTAAAAAAAAGTATTGTCTAGCTAAAATATTTTGTGAAAAGCACTGTTCAAAAAATATAATTTTCAGCTGGCTACAGGCCAACACAAGGAATGTTGGTTTAATTATGGAAATTCATTTTTCCTTGTGCATAGAAAAACAAGAAAAATAAAATATAATAGCAAGCTCTCGAAAACATAATTCTGGAAAAATTGTCTTTTCCAAGATACCTCCATATATATGCTTGCACATATTCCAAAATGTATTTACTTTTACACAAACAAGTTCATGCACATGACCTGCATGAATAACTTCATTAATAATTTATGAGTGATCATGAAACATTTTTTTCCATAAATAATATATACATCTATCTTCTTAGTATTCTTTTTCAGTACACCTACAGTCTTTGAAAAGTGTCTAAAATTCTCAGATATAGATGAAACCAGTATCCTGATCTAGAAGTCTTGTGAAATATTTATTTTAATGAACAGTACACAGTGAGTTGTGCAGACCATTGAGTAGGAATAATTATAGTGTTTTTAGCTCTGACAGTATTTTAAGTGACCTCTTGCACAAGAAGAGTTAATCTAACACATGAAATAAATAGGAAATTCGTATCAAATGTGCTATCCATCACTCCTGTGCACTTTTAATGAGCTTTATTTATTTGAACTGATTTACATAGCTAAAGACTATGGATATATTTTCAACTGAAAAGAACTAGAACAAACAACACTACTGAACTGCTTAGTGCAAAACATTCCAACACATCACTATCAATCAAACCAAACCTTGAAAGAGAAAGATACTGAAATAAATGTTACAAAGAAAGAATTTTATATTTTTCACTTGCTATGTTGTTTTGGATATTTGTCTCATTAAATGTACCTGACTCTTTTCCTATTTTACACTTGTATCTTAGTTTTACGTGAACAATGTTTATGTCAATCATTCAGAAGATTTAGTTTCCTCAGTGGAAAAAAAACAGAGGACATGCAGTATAATAAACATAAACTCCATCAATAGAAACATTACCCTTATAACGTTTGTCTTACCTGCACCCCATCAGAAGCAGGGATATAACTTGCTCTTTTAAATGTGTCTGTAACATTTCTGAGAATTTCCACAGAAATCAGAAGGTCCCCTGCATAAAAAGTTTTCCTCTGAGTTAAATCCAATAGCGTTTTGGTTACTTGGGACATGCCATCAGCAGCCAACATCCTCTGTCCCTTGGCAAGGTGCTCTTTAATCTGTACCAGAAGAACAAAATTAATATCAAAACCTACTTTACTGATAAAAAGGTATGATAAATTCTAAACACAGCCAAAATATTAAATATTAAAGCCACTATAACAAAGTTCATCCTGATAAAGGGAAGACAAAATAGTAGACTATGATTGCAGAATTATTATGTCTATTAGAGAATCATGGATTCTGTAGTGAAAGATTCTGAAATTGTCATGTTTCACGCATTTGCTTCTGTTTGGACACCAATAATTTCTCAAAATCCATGTTCTCAAAGGAACCCCATGGCCTGGACTGCGGCTTTAATCTATTGCCATGATATAGCAAGAAACTGGTCTTCCTCAGAGGAACAGCTGTAGAACCACTGTTGCCACTCATTAAACAGCTAAGAGCTCTGAAAGGGGCAAATGCTAAGGCACTCCTTGTTATAATCTAGTTTATTATAGGGAACTATACCCGTCATCTCTGCCAGCCCAGCTTGGCTGGTGAATGCAAGAGTAAAAGCTGATTATGGTGCTCTCTTCTGTATTACTAATGCCACAAAGGTGCTAACTTGGAACAATCTTGTTTGTTTTTCAAGAAATGCAAATTAAACTACGAATTGCTCCTGTGTATCAACCAAGAGAGCATACTTTAGTGGTAGCTCTCTCAGCAGATCTGTACAGGGCTAGTAATAGATGTAATACAAAACGCATATGCTGGTAGAAGAATCCCACTGGATAAGAAGCTTAACTTGTGGATCTGATTAATTCTTAAATCTGACTCAGCATCCCAGGAAGATGCATACAAGATGTCACAAGGCCAGCCAAGGCTGAAAAAGATCTAAATAGTTTTTTTAGATCTTACATGATCTAAATAGTTGGGGTTTTTTTCATGCTGTTAGATCATATTTTGGATACATTCTCAACCAGACTTGAGATAAACTAGATACATATAACACAGCCGGGGCTGGGCAAAGTGTCTTCTTCAAGATATGTCTATGACCCTAAGTCATCTTTATAGCAGCTGGAGATTGTTATGGACCACAACAGGCTTGCCCAAACCCTAGAAATACTTAAGACTTGGGAGAACACCTGCCTACTGCAGCATGGGCAAGGAATGAACCTACTCTATACCATGAGTACAGAGGTACAAGCATAATTGTACTATCAAGTATTTCCAACAAAAATTGCAGTGAGGAGAACCGAGGTAGTTAACTATTGGGTTTATAATTTATTTATAAAAAATAAAATGTTAAAAATAAATAATTTATTTATTTTAACAAATAAATACCTGCCTCAGTCTTCAGAATGCTGTAATAAGTAATTAGGCAAGAAGCTTTCTTGCAGAAATTCTTTTGTGCAGTTTCTATTCATTTTAGAAGGAGAGGCTTTGAAAGTAATCTTGCAGGAAAATAATAGTGGAGAAAAAGGTGGGAGAATGGAAGAAAATTAATTTGAGTATACTCAGGGATCTGATGTTGTATACATAACATTATGAACTATTTTATTGGGAAAAAGAGAAGGCAAACAAGAACTTGGTTTGTGATTTTTCCTGTGAAATGTTGCCATTTGACTCATCTGCTCACACGTGTGTCTGGGTAGCAAATTAAAAGAGCATCAACTAGCATAGTAACACAGAATAATAGAACTTTTGCTGGAACTCATCCAGCTGTTCATTGACCCCAGAGCATATTTCCAGATTTTGAGGATTAAAAATGTTCAGTGTGTCTTTAGTCAAGCTCAAAAGACATACTACATAAAAGACAGTCCATAAAGCTGAACTCCCAAATCTAACATGTGCCTCAGGATGTACCGTGGGAAAGGCATCACACAACTTGAAGGCAGAGCTTAAGAGAGAATAAAACAGTTCTTTTAATTCCAGTAACAACAGCAAAGTGGTCAGTCATAACAACTCTACTGCGCCTTTAAAGCTTGTATAAAATGCTGGTAGGAAAGTTGCTGAACTATTTAACATGTTTATTTTATATTGCATTATTTTGCTTCCTTTTGTTCCATCTGTATGTTCACCCCCCCATTTCTTTTTCTTTGCTCCTGCTAGACTTTAATATTACATTTTAAAGATGGCAGGGGCCAATTTGGAGTTTATTTTGGACCATGCATAGCACACAGAAATCTTGGTCTCAACTGCTTTTGGAATGCAAATAATAAATTAAAATCATCATAGTTTTGACTCTTTTTTAAGCTTTTGAGCAAGTAAAACTCTGTTTTCAGTGAAAAATTTTACAGATCTCTAGCGGCAGAAGTGGGAGCTGCAGTATACCCTCTAGTACTTTCAGCAAGACGTTTTGATTGCTTGTGGACACAATGATAAAAAAGGTCTAGCAAGTGCCTACAATGACACAGGACTAAATTATTACACCTGTTTCAGAAGTAGCCAGGGTTGTGGTTGGGTGCAGGTGGTTAACGTACTTCAGAATTATCGGTTCTTAAAATTACAGCTCAATTTGTAACTGTTTTTTTAAAAAATGGCATACGCACAAAGATCAGCTTCCCAGCACAAGTACTCTTCCTCTGTTGGGCCATACCACTCGTACACAGCTTTGCAAGCATCCTTTCTTCACCCTCTCAAGCTCCAACTCAGAAGTTCCTTTCCCTGATCCTTAGCTACCCCTCCAAGCCCACACTGCCTGGAGTTAGACTAGCAGCATATTCTTAGAGGTAGCATAACAAAACAGAAGGTTGCAATGTGTTCAGGTAAGGAAAGTTGGTGAATATTAGAGTTAATTAATAGAAAGATTTGACTACAGATCAGCAAGCAACGTGCAGGGCAAGGTAAGAATTAGCAGCCTATTTATTATCACTTTATTACATAATGTATCTTCTTGTTGTAAGACAGCCTATAGCTCCTAAACACAACTTTAAAATCACAGACAATTCACTTGATGTAGACAGGTGCAACACTATTAAAGCCAATGAAAATGTCCAGATTAGTATGAGTTGAAAGTAGTGGATTACTTGCACAGCTACCACAAGAATCTTTCAGTGTGAAAATACAGAATATCATACAGAATATCATATATATATCATTATGATGCATATCATAATGATACATAAAATATAATATTTTATATATCATTTATATAGATAATGATATTTATATACAATCATATAATGTCTTTCTCACCAAATACTGCTTATTTTCTATGGTCAGTGATATTATGCACTGTCCAAGAAAGCTATTTTGACACCATTGTAGGTCCTTCTAGTTCTCTGTGAAGGTCATTTTTTAGTGGTTTTACAGGCAGGATCATTAAAAATAAAGTTTATGAGCCAAGAGATAGTGAAATGAAGCAGCTGTTAAAGTGATACTTCAGTTGGCAGCCCAACCTCTAGCTGCCTGCACTATATGTCTGCATACTTGAAAAATTACTGAAATGTTTAACTGGACTTTGACTCGGGGTCCAACTGCCTTTGTCCCTAGATTTATCAGAAAATATGGTATAATAAAAATGACCCTGTACAAAGTCAGACCTCTCAGGTCTCCAGAATTGAAGTACAAATTTATTACTCCATAATAATTACTGCAAACTTAACAGCTAGACAGGGTTTAAAAGGACAGAAAACAATGAACCCTTGAGAAACCTATAAAAGATTGAAAAAAATTATTAATATGAAGAGTAATCACACCATCATCCTTTTCTCATTATTTTTTAAGATGATGTTGGATTCATGGCTAGGTATTACTAATGATGTCATTAATACATCTTATGGTAGTGGGGACTATAAGAACCCAAATTAGGAAGTGTTAGACAGAAGTAAGGAAAGATAGTTTGAAATAAAAATATATCCTGAAATTGATCATAATCTACAAACCACTTTGCTTTGCACTTCCACAAACCAACACTAGTATTTTGATAATGATCTTCAGATGCAGAACAGGAAGGAATATTCACATCAGCTCAAATAGCCACTTGAATTACACAACTGCATTACAAACCTAAAAGCTCCTGAGAGTATTGGTTTCTCTAGAGAACAGTCCAGAGCACCTGAAAACTTATCTTAAATGCTCTGAATTACATTACCTGACCTCTGTAGCTTCTAATCTTGAAGCTGGAATTGATAGTAACCCCTCAATAAACATTAATTAATTATTTTGCATTAAAGTTACTTTTATGTTTAGCAGCATTAAGGTCCAGAAAGGTTGTGTGCTTAAAGTTAGGCACAGAAATTAAAAAGGCAGAAAAACTTTTTTTGGCAGCTGAAGTATGCCCATAGGTATAAACCTGCACTGAACTGAACTCATGTAGCATGCTGATGTTTAAACTATAATGTGATGTCATTGTGAGAAAGCTCTTCCTTTCAGATTTGAGAAAAACTTCATTACAGGGTGTTTGTTCTCATTATCAGCAGACAGTCCTTTAACTATTTTAGCACAGAATCTAGAACTTTCATTTACTTTCCCTTAATATAATTAATTACTTACAATTTATTTATTTATTTTCAGGGTATTTCAGCGTTCAAGAATATTATTTCATCCATCTTTTAAAAGAGATAGAGTAAATTCTAAAGACACAGCTATGTGTCTTCAGGTATGCATCTGAATATTCATAACCTAATGTCATATAAAAGTCTTTTTCCTTTTTGATACATTCAACAATCTCAATGAAGGAGATGATTGCTAAAGCAACACGAAATAATTTTCCACTTTGTCATCAGTGAAATTAGTTAGTAGTCTCAATCTAGATCATAGCATACTAATAAACAGTTTCTGCAGAGAGGAAGGAAATCATATATTCCCTTTGTTTATAATAGAAAAGGGAAAAAATAATTGGTATATATTGTGTCAAGGAAGATTAAGGATATATATTAAGGAAAACTTTTCAACTGTAAGGGAAATTATTTACCATAGTTTACCTGAAGAGACTATGCAGTCTTCCACATTAGAGGCCTAAATAAGAGTCAAGAAAAAACCAAAATGTTGGAATAATGTAAGTCTGGCTGATTCTGATGGGACAGAGTTTGGGCTGGATGGTCTCATGAATTTCCTTTCAATTCTGTAATTCTGTAACAGGTCACTGCAAAGGTTCTGGAACCCAAAAAAAAGCCTCCTAATAACCCCAACCAGAAACATCAAAGTTTAAGGCATACCCTGAAACTGAGCTTTTACCTTCCTGCATTTATCCACTGTCATGGTGTGCAATCTGCTGCACCAAGTTTCTGCAGATAATGTGACTTAGTCTGCCTCTGTGCACCCAGCTGAAATCACTGCAACTCTGTGCTTTAAGGAACTTATTCTAAATTTACATTGATGAAAACAAAAGTGAGGGTTGTTTCACTATATACAAACAGTCATCCCACTGTCATATACTTTTACATTTTCTTAGGCAAAATACTGCTCAAAACAGTGATTTGTTTTTAGAGAAAAGGAGCCAGCTTAATCACACAGAATACTGTGCATTCATCTCAGGCAAAATGAATTTCTGCACAGATGCCAGGGAAAAGTATGTGCTCTTCTGTATGTGATGAGGTGTATTGGCAAATCTTTGAAAAAAAAAAATCTAGTATCTGTAGAAGTCTAACATGCTTTTAGAAAAAGAATGTGAACAGCTCAGAGGAATATTTGGTTTGTTCTGTGCTCATTTTTCACAAGAAGACTCATTATTTTGCTCAAGAGATTTTTTTTGCCACTTTAACCCATTCTGTAATTTTTTTATCATTATCGATATTGTCACTTATTCCAGTCCTCCTCAAGATATAACCACCAAATAAGTGACAAAGTAATTATAAAGTATTTTAACATTTTTCACATTTCAGTATTTTGCTTTCTACATGGATTCAACACAATATCTTAATAGATATTTTGAATAGTTAAGACTGCTGTTCAGTAGAGTAACAAATGTCTCTAGGGATGAGAAATGAATAATCAGTAAACAGATCACTTCTTTTGGTGCTTGTTTTTCTTCTTATATTTATCACTGTGTTTGTGGACCAGGATTTCTATCATTATTTTATTAAGTACTGCTATTAAATGTTCCAGTTATTTGTGATTAAATCCTGCTCACATTGGCATGCTGTGTGAGAGATCTTGTTGTTATTGTTGTTTCCTTTAACCAGAAGGCATGTCTTCAGGATTTTTGTTATCTATGTATAATACCACATGACAAGAGCAAGAGTTGATAGGAAAAGGAGAATGACGACTCTGACAGTTGTTTTCATTCTATGACAGACATAACACTGCTTGAGGTAAAGTCTCCTGGCTCTCCATACTGACTGAATGGTTGAGGTTGGGTGTCACAAAGGGACATCCTAAGAATGAGCTGTCTTTTTTTTTTAAGTAGTACATGATCATCCTGGTAAGTATGTGTCCCTTAAACATAAGGCTCTGATTAACTGCTTCAATTTATATGTTTATTTGATTTTAACATATTTATATATTTATATGATTTTATGTTTCTATACAGTCATTCCAACGACTCTCACTTCCGTTTGCAGGACGAATGTTTTCTTCAAGGAAATTAACATTATTGGGGAGCCCTAATTTGTTCATGGGAGTACTGCATTAAGTAATAGGCAAGTAAAAAATCCTTTGTGTCTTACATACTTAACAAATCTGAGCTTAACTATGGTGGGAGAATGCAGCAAACGAAGTAGTGGACAAAAAAGCAGGGAAATGATTGTCAGTGTAGAGATGCTGTTATTACTTCTTCGTTGCTAGCTGCCTAGCCAGATTCCTGCAGTCACTCTGCAGCTGCATTGGAGTGAAGGTTCCTGCAGTTTTGGTAGACTTTAAGGGAAAATTAGATGAATTATTTCTTTATTGAGTTCCTAAATAGCCTTCATCTTTTGTTTTCCCTGTTGCCATACCCTAGTGGAGTTCACCTGTTGGCTGCAGGTTGGTTGGTTTGGAATATTAATGTTATCAGGGAACACTCAGCTGGTCACCGCTACAGCAGACACAGCAGCAACAGAAACCACAGGAACACATTTCAATTAACACACAGATTACTCTTTGGTAAATCAGACATGGAAAGATGATTATGGATGCTGAGATGATATCAGGGACATTTCTTTGAATTTAACAAGTGGGATTGGCTGGCTATTAAAAAGAAGATATTCAAAAGCAGAAAGGAAGAAAAACAACTTACCCAGTTGAATTAAGTTGTGATGTGCTTATGCAGCATAGCAGGTAAATGTTTACTCCCACTGTATAGCATCTCTAAGACTGGGGTGCGTGTGTATGTTGGCAAGATCAAGAACTATAATTTCGTGAATGGAGAAGGTACAACAGTAGCTTTAAACACATTTCATTCCCCTCCTAAGCTGCTCATTTCTGGTACCTATTGTAATATAGACAGTTATGGAAAAAGCAACCATTCACTTGGAATGGAGCAGTTGGTTTCTAGCCTATATATTTCATTTGAGTGGCTGAATTATTGGATTATTTCCTCTCTTTGGCAAAGTGCATATTTATTTACAGAGGGTGAAGCAGATCTGTTAGGAGACTGAGAAAGCCATACTAGCTTTATAACATGGTGTTAAAAGCACTCAAAACCCCAACATTTCAGTCCATACACTGAGTTTGGCAGGGCAAAGCAGGCAGAGCTTTCTTACAACCAAATGAGTGCCCTCACCATGAAGCAAACAGCAATACTGAAGTCATTAGCTTCCTTCTGAAGTTTTAATCTTCTCCCATGCAGAATGGGAAAATGTTAGTGAGGCAGGGGAAAATTGTTGCCTGCCACAATCTCTTGATCAGTAGCTTTCTGATGAGAGAAAATAATTTGCTATCTTGCTGTCAAGATACAGAGGTAACAAAACATAGCTGACTTCTGCAGATTCTGGGCTTACAAGGAAGGCAAAGCAAGGAAGGCTGATCATTTGCTGATATAACTCCCCTGCCTATCAAAGGCTTCAAAGGTGAAGAGGAAGATCTGGCATATACCAAGACAAGGACAGACTGAGGCAGAACAAAATTGTTGTTACTGAGGCCTGTACATTCAAATTTACAAAACTCAGCCTGGCTGCTTTGCTCTGCAGCTATAGAAAAAGAAATGAAGCAACTTAACTAGCAAAAAAGAGCAGTAATTTTTTTGGGGAGGAAGCCTTTCATTCACCAGAGAACAGCAGTCATTTCAGTGAGGAGTACATGGACAGGCTGATAGCTGTCCTTGTAATATAATTTGGAAAAACAAAATCATCTCTAATGAGCTGCAGCTGAGCAAATCATTATTCACCTCAGAGTTCTTTTTATCAAATTATATTTTAGCCAAGCACTTGCAAAATTGTGAATAACGCTGCTGTGGAAAAAGGGGAAACAAAATTATAGTATGAACTAGAAGCAGGAGAAATGCATTTTTATGGCTATATTATCAGTTTGATATGCAAAGATTCACCTGCATAAGTTCCCATGCTCCCTCATAAGTGCTAATATCTTGACATCAGTATGATGTTTCATATGCAGATTTTTCCTTCCTAACTCTCAAGAGTTAAAAGGTTTTTCGGTTTTCCAACTTCCTCTTTCTGATAGAAAAGCAGCCAAGTCTACATGAATGCATGTTTGATTTAGGTGTTGTATCACTCAAATTGGCACAAATTAGTACCTAGTTTTAATCAAAGCAACTAAATGTAGAATTTCATCATCCAGGTTTGAAAACTGTGCTACACAGGTTTAGAAAATGGGATGTGTTAGTAGAGAGTTTCTTGTAATATTGGAGATGACCTTCAGAAACCAAGTGCCTTGATGACAGGCTTTAGTCTTCCTCATTATTTATGAGCATAGTACAAATCTCTTCCCAACTAGGGTGTCCAAAAGCCATTTACATGAAGTGTCACTTTAGGCAAAAGGGCTATTACAGGGTGTGGTGAGTCAGTGATATATTACCAGTATAAGCAGATCCCTCACAAAATTATCTTTTTTTCTGATTCAATAATTCCTATCACTTTAGAATGCATGCATAACAAAGTAGAAAATAGAATAACCCTATATATTCAAGTATTTTCTCCTTATACAAAAAATAAGCTTCTAATACTCCATGGTAAGATCTTATTCATTAATGGTTTTCATTTAAAATGGTCATACAGGCTTCAGATATTAATTTCATAATGATCTCATAAGCTATGAAAACTCATTGCTCTTCCATACCAAACTATTTTAATCTCATTTTCATTTTCTACATTAGCTCTGATTCAAGTATTTTATTTTTTGGTTTGGGGATTTGGGAGTTGAGGGAGGAGGTGAGTGGTTTCTTTGTTTTTGTTTGGGTTTTTGTTTGCTTTGTTTTTTTCTAATTTAGGTGGCTGTCATCCATAGAATGAATTAAGAATAGATGAAGAAGCCTTTAGCTATGCCTCTCAGAAGCAGCTGTTCATACAAAGGATGATGTAGGACACTCCTAATGCTGGGGTCTTGCTCTTCTTGCTTATAATGTACCAAATCTGATAAGCCTCAAGAGAGTATGAAAATGAAATTAACTCTTATTTGAGGCATTTCAGTGACTCTTCTTTTCTTGGATACCATCTCAGGTAGGCCTGTGGGCTCCTAATCACTGATTCTATTCCTAGTCCTGCATTCACTCACATCCCATCATAGTATAAATAGTTGAATTTCTTATTCTCAGGAAAGATTTTACCCTGTTCATCCAAATGAATGAAGTAAAAAAAAATAAAAATCAAAGAATCAAAGCAGAGCATGAAATTTCTCAGCAGATCAAACCAATCTGAAGTGTGCTGGTTGAAACTTGCAAAACCATGAGAATTGAAAATTGAAAAAAAAAAAAAAGATGCATTCTCCATTGCATTACTTTTTACAGTGAAGACTAGATGCCTTCCTATGAGAGATATGCTAGTTCAAAAAGAATTCATGCAGGATGTCATGCTGATTAATCATGATGGTTCCTTTCTAAACTTAAATCTAGAAAGCAATAGAGACCAAACCAGAAATTAGATATTGCCTTATATACTAAACTATTGTTGCAGCTTACTAAGATACACTTGAAATCCTAGAAATTAAATAAGTGCAAAAAACAATTTAAAGTTGGTCTGTGTCAAAGTATCAATTACACAGTCCAGTTGGACTTGTGGTAGTTGTGGCAGCCAAAATACAAATATACGGTATGTCTTTTGCTTTAATTCCTTTGGGCAACAAGGTTCAGTTTGCAATCCCTCACGGTGATGATAAACCTAACTTGACAGTGTATTCAGTCAATGGAGTTGTGTAATGTCTCATCTACTTATAAAATTTCAGGTGTGCAGAATAATACTTTAGAATATTTTGGAGATATCTTTCTTTTATGAAAATGTGTCTTAGAAAATACTAGTCCAAATTAACCAAGTACTAGCTCAAGTAAACAATTTTAGGTAAAATAATTAGGCAGACCATTTTCTGCTTCCAGATCAAAAGAAGATAATAAGCAATGAGCATAATTCATAATATTATACAGTCTAAGTTTGGGTCATTAGATCATCATCTAATATGCCTTTCTATATATATCAATCCATTAAGTTACCAACAGATACTCTTTAAAGAGACTAAAATATGCTAGTTAGACCAAAGGAGTTCAGTTTTCAGAAAATGAAACTATTTGCCAAAGGTAGAAAGAGAGAATAGGCTTTAACAAGGTCCATAACTTCTGCTATAGCAGTAATTGATTTGGTAAAATAGCATGAAAACCCAAACCATGTCTAGCCCACAGAAGGAGAAAAAACCTCCAAATTCTGAGAATATAATCTAAAGCAGGCAAGTTCCTCCCTATTAACTGAAATCTGGTGATCAGTATGTGACCAAGAACTATCCAGAAGGAACTGAAGAAAGGGTATCCCCTACCACTAGATCTTATTCAACCTTATGACTTTACTCCCTCTCCATCCACAATAAAACAGACAGTTGGAAGATTTTCTTTGCTGTAATCCCTTCTTTCTCAAGAAACAAACTTGCATCATTTGGCAAAATATTCCTTCTTAGCTGCAAAGATGACTGCTAACAGTCCTGAAACACCATGCTTGACCAAGAGCATTTTTTTAAAGTAAAGCTGCAGGTATTGCAAACATACTAGGGCAATACAAGAAATCCAGGACAAAAACTGATACATAATCTGTGATGTTTCTTTTTCTGTTCATCAAGTTATTATTTGATCCTCTATGTCTTGATTCAATAAGGCAAAACATATCTATTTATCACTTTGCATTTTCCACTTACAATGCTTTAGTAAGAATAATCCTGATTAGGTTCTTAAAGTATTATTATTAGAGCTAACCGAATAATTTCCCAAGGGTTTATTTCATGGCTTTTGTCATTTTTGTCCCTTAATTTGTTCAGTGAATAGTTTTTCATATTAGTCAACCAGCTGTTTAAGCTGGTCAAACAGTATTTGTTGAATTCATTTCATGACTGATTTGTACAAAATGTTGGATAAATTATTCATGACTAATTGGTTCCATTATTCAAAGAGATCTAATTAGCATCCCTAGATTTAAAAGGGACCTGTATTCCATAGTGCACAAGGTAAAATAAACTAATGAAAGTACAGGTTGTACGTTTATGGCACAGCTGAAGTGCATCATCCTCTTAACTGCTATTACTCAAGCTCCTACACATGAATTGTGTAGGGCACTGTGCCCTCAAAAAATGCAAGCTGACTGACAATCTCTAGTCCAGAAGCCAAACTGTTCCCCTTCACTGTTTCATCATGTTCCAGTGTATAGTCTCTTCAGAGGCCCCGTAGTTATTATATTTTTACCATGCCAGGGAATTTCTGTGCTGTCATATGGAGAGGTATGAACATTAAGAAGGAACCATGGCTAGACATTAATTCAGAAGACCAGAGAGAAATTTCCTGCTTAATTGGTCTCACTCAGTTCCCCATCAACAAGAAATGGAGATGTAGAAGAACCTGATCTCAAGCATATGTTGAGGAGATGTATTAATTCAAGATTGTGAGTTACTCTGAAGCTGTTTCAATAAAATATTGTGTACAATATTGATATATGTATCAAGAAGTGGTCCACCTGTCTAGACAACTTCATTTAACCAATGGAAAACCCTCCTTTCTTCTGAGGTGCCAGTACCCTGGATCTGAAGTGCCATTACATGCCTATCCTGAGTAGAGGCAGTAATTCTGCCTGACACATTCTGTAAGTGTCTGGAAAAAAAGAGATAAATTGTTCGTGGTGCCGGGGGTTATGAGCAAAGTATATTATCTTTAGCATTTCAAGTGTATTTTTAACTTTACTGACTCTTCACCTTTTGCAAATAGACTTCCAAATGGATTTTGAAATGAAAAGATAGTGTCATTTTAGCATGATTTACAGCTACCATACTGGTCTTCATACAAGTCCTGAGTCAAGCTGAAGTACATGCAACACTACCTGGGTTTCTGCTACTTTAATGCTGCTTTTTAAGGGTTGACATTTGTCCCATGTCACTTCCAGGTGAGTAATAGAGAAAATTGTAAAAATACAAGAGGCTTTGTGTGTGAGGCAGTGAACCTACTGTAGCTACATACGGTAAGGAAACAGTCTTCAGTGGTCAGTCACCTGTGATTATGCAGTAAAATTCTACACTATATATAGCCAAGAATTCTGGATTAATGTGGAGATCTGCTGAAAACCTCTGTTAATGTTTGTAGGAAAGGGTTCAAAGATTTTAAAATTTTACCTTCTTTAGGAAGAAGGTAAAAATCATACCAATATTAAAGAGGAAGTCTATGAATTAACTTTTCTAGACTTCTGCCTTGTGTGAATTTCCAATTTTCTGGACTCATGGGAGTCACAGAATCACAGAATCATTGAATGACTGAAGTTGGAAGGGATGTCTGAAGAAAGCCTGTGTCCGTCTTCCTTGTAGCCTCTGTTCTAGTCCTTACATACTTGATAAGAGTCTTCTGAGTCTTCTCTTCTCTAGGCTCAACAGTCCAGCTCTCTCAGCCCTTCCTCATAGGAGAGATGCTCTAGTCCCTTAATCGTCTTAATGGCCCTTTGCTAGACTTGCTCCTGTAACACCATATCCCTCTTGTACTGGGGAGCCCAGAATTGGACACAGTAGTCCAGGTGCAACCTTACTGATGGATACATGCAGCCCTAAACATCTCTACTTACAGTCCAAGCTGCCCAAATGTAAGGAATTTTTTCTATATAAACAGTAAATACTGGTAAATAAAATAGCCATGGCAATATTGTCTAGCCCTGAGGACAAAGAACACAGACTGCTCATATCCTTCAAGCTAAACTTTCTTTCCTTCCCTCTGTTCGGGAAAACAGTGATTTTATTGCCTGCTAGGAATGGTGTCTCTGCCATGCTGTCCTCTAAAGAATGCTAAGCATTGTTTGGGAGAGTGCTCACTGGTATGGTCTTAAATCATGTTAGGGAGTATGCTAACAGATAAACAGTTAAACAGTGTAGATGATTGCAAGGGCAGTGTTTAAGTTTGGGCAGTCACCCTGTTCAGTTTAGTTACTAGTATAACTGTAAGCTTCCAGTCCAGAATCTGTGTGGCCAGGTTAGCAGGGTCTGTGGCCAAGGCAGTATTCTCTGGCTCCCAGCATATGAAATGCTTTTCTTTAGAAAGTATTTGCATGTGCACAGCAGCATGTGATTTCAACTACATGACTTCTGGGATAGTTCTGGGTCATATGTGGCTTGTTTGGAGGACAAAGAGACAGGGACCTGCCTGTATTCCTCTGGGGGGGTGCTTTAATGTGTTAAGTATTGTATGTATATTATGTATATCAACTGCTTTAAATCAACTTCAGAATTTTGAAGACTGTGCACCAGTTTTTGTTTTATGTATTTCAGGTAAGAAATAAAAGGGATTCAGCTCAGGCTCAGATTTTACAGGAACATTCACAGAACTGAATGATGCCCCCCACTATTCCTGGTCTGAGTTGGTAAAATAACATTATTGGTAAGTTAAGAATACTGAAGCATCTCATAAATGCTTTCATAAGAACACATATTTATTATAGCAACACCGTCTGTCAGCAGCTTCCTTATAAAGCCCTATTTCCAGGGATTTATAGAGCTGACATATGTATCGTGGGGGGACAAGCCTACATTTGCAGGGCGATGACCTTATAGGTCTTTACCTCTATTTTCTACAATTCTTTAAATATGATGTGGTGTTCACTTTGAGAAGCAGTAAGATGTAAGACAAGCTGATTTTCTTTGTGAACAGCTCCCAAGTTTAAAAGAAATCTGCTTTTCTCCTTTA
The DNA here is from genome assembly GCF_000687285.1 of Phaethon lepturus. NCBI lineage: Eukaryota > Metazoa > Chordata > Aves > Phaethontiformes > Phaethontidae > Phaethon > Phaethon lepturus. Next base: position 62,991 of record NW_010564235.1, on the reverse strand, counting down.
ATTTGTATGCATATAAAATAGACTAAAATTTTGTGCAGCAATAAGATGATGTTTAGATGCTTGTGTAATTTTAAAGAAGCTTTAGCTATTTTTAAATGTTCTTTGGCAAAAGATTATTTCACAGTGTGGTCTAATCATATTTAATATTTTGAAAAAGGAAATAGAGAAGAATAGATAAATCTGATCTGGGTTAGAAATGCCTTCTTTTGTCCAACAATGACCCCTTCCTGCCAAGCAGGCTTGCAGCTCTTCAGAAAATATCAGTGCCTCACCAAAAGTTAGCCAGGTAAGTCAAACCACTGCATAACATGAAAGAACATCTCCCACTGTTTGATTTGCTTATAGATGACTTCTAGCAATAACATAAAAAGAAAAGGCTGAATAACACTACAGAATCAGTGGCATGAGGATCAATGCTATGAATAAATGTTTATATGAAATGTAAAAAGGTAAGAGCAGAGGAACAAAACTCTAAAGGGATGGTCTTCTGGTCAGGCAGATCAAGATGAATAAATCCTTTAAAATCTTTCAAAATCCTTTAAATAGTTCAGAAGATTGTAATATTCAAATACAAAAATAGCAAGTAAAAGAGAAGTAATGTGCTTTACTGAAATATCTAATATTTTCAGTCACAAAATGTGATTTTTTGTTCTGCAATATGACATTAGTAGTATTCAAAACTGTGTCTACATTAACTCCAGTCATTGCCTTTATTGTGCTCTTTACCAAACTACAGATTCTAAGCAAATGAAATACCAATGTGTTGCTGTCCATACCTATGAAGTACGTTTAGACATACTATGTGCAGCTGTTGCAAAAGAATAAAATATCAAAAATATAAAATGCAAAACAGTTACAGCCAACTTATTGTTTTTTCCAGTGTGAACACTAAAGCAATAGAGCAACATGCAGACAGCTGTATAAAATAGGAAAGTTTCTCTGTAATAGGGAAAATTGCATTGACACTTTATTCTGTGTTATTTTAAAAACAATGTTTGCTTTGGCTTACCCTGAAACTGAATCCCAGGCCTCAATTAAGTTGGAGTCTAATGAAACAGAAATGCAGCTCAAAGGAATTCATCAAAATCCCCGCAAGTCAGATTTGAGGAATGGCAGCCAGGCTACTACTTTTCAAGCCAACAAAGATTTTTAAACATGCTATGGAAGTATTACACCTGATTGAGAGGGTGGGAAGTTATGAAGCACACGGCTGTATTAGTGCTCCTCTGCCGAATGATTAATGAAGCAGTGGCCTTTGGAAAAGGAGGCAGAGTAACAAGAATGTCAGTAAAATATATCATGCAGGCAAAAGCCATTGTCCATGAGAATCTTCAAAGGAGCTCTTCCCACAATCATATTAATATGGCTGAATGCTTCAGCTATAGGAATAGAATGTATTTAACATACCTAGCATAGACCATGGTAGTATATTTGTAATGCAATATATACAATGTATTACATCTATGCATATGAATATAGTTAGGCAGTGGACAAATGTATAATGCTTATGCTTTCCAAAGAAACTTTTTTGTTAAGCATACTGAAAAAAACTAGATAATATATCTTCATCTAGAGTTACTTTACTTTTTCCAAGACACTGCAATAGCTTTACCTTATAATTGTTTCCTATTGTCACATTTGAAGGTGAAGTTCTAAATTTGGTAGCAAAAAGAAATATTGTTTCTGACTTCTTAGTGTACATTTAAAGGATTCAAGCTATTATAAAATTACTCAGCAGGTCACCCTTCCAGTAAATCTCATTTATTCACACCTCATTTTTTAATAAACCAAAATGTGTGTCTTACCTCTGACCCTTATTTAAATTTCATGCAGTGGACATAAAAAAAGCAAATCTGATTCATTTTTCCATTTCTACAGTAAGACAAAGCTTCTTTCACTCAAACACCAGCAATATACAAGAACAGAATAATATACATGAATATAAATTATTCTTTTTTAGGTCTATTTTCCTCCTGGCATTTCTTATCAGAAATCTGACTTGAGAGTAAATACATAAGTTTCTTTTTCACACCAGTGATTAGCAATGAATAAACAGAGCAAGTACTAAAGCTGGCTTTGCACCTACTGAATGCTGCAAGTGTCTGTACTCATTTGATATGCATCTAGCAAAGCTTGGATGTTCCCAGAAGGCCACTCCATGAACACTGAGAGAGCAGCGTCTGCTAGTGGTGCCTGTAAGTCACAAAGATGAGAGAAAGTATTTATGTAAGTGAGGGCAATTGGAAAGAATGAACCTTATTTAAACTACATTCCATCTATTTTAAAAGCACACAGAGAAACAATTTAATGCAATGATCATCAGTGTATAGAGAGTAGTATAAGATTCTGAAACACATTTCAATGTTCACTTGGTGGGTTTTTAGCAGTGTTTGCTTAATTGAAAAGTTTTTTATGTTTTGTTTCATTTTCATCACTTTGCCTGATAGGTCCTGTCAGATTGATTTCTTCTCAGCTTTTTCTCTCTGTCTGTAATGTGTATATGAATGTGTATATATATACACACACCACAGATCCATGCATATATGTAAGCAATAAAAGAATATATGCACATGTATATACTATATGCATGTATATGAATATGTAAATATGTGGGGTTTATATAGATGTATTCACATATATGCATATATACATATGTAGATGAATCTAGTAATGATTATGGCTAGAACACAATGCAACAGATTTCTCCCCTTTTTTATCACCATATAATTTCAAAGGAATACTGTACCTGTAGCATTGAGAGGACATCGATTGAATGCCATGTCCCCAGCTGGGGTCCTTTTCCACACCATTGACATCAAATAGTCTTCAGGACATATTTCATAAGGTGCTGGCATTTAGAAAAGAGTATTTAGATAGAAACATTAATGTAAAACAGATATTTTATATCAGAAAAGTAAGTCTTCAACCTTGTCTTAATTTTTCCTGAGATGTATATGTTAATATCTTTTGGTTTAATTCTAAGAATGAAGTACAAAAATGCAAAAATGTAAAATCTGTAATTTTTGTATAACATCTGTCTTTTTGATGGCATTTATTTCATATATTCTGTTCCTTTATTCTCTTCAGCAAGCAAACACTCTTTAGATGACATTTAAAATGTTATAAGATGTGACAACTATCTTACACTAAATTTTTAAAAAATTTTTCTGAAACTTAAACTGTATGTGAAAGAATCAGTTCTGAAACCACAGTTGAAACATTAAGTGTGTTAAAGGTATCAGATGAGAGCTGTACATTCTGAAGTCTGAAGAGCAGGTTATTTCTTTGAAATGTGTTTCAGTACAAGTTGGCAAGTAATTAAGAAGTAATTAACAAGTAATTAAGCAAGTATAGTCAATAATGTGGGACTAAGTATCTATAAAACAAAATGGCCTTTTACTGATTATTGCAATAATACCATTTAAAAGGAAAAATATTTTCACAATTTTGTAGTAACAGAACTGCATGGGGAAAAAGAAGCTTCTGCAAATGCTTCATGTTTTATTTTCACATGGTCATAACTTACAGATTCCTTTGTATTTTTTACTTTGTATTTTAGGTTCCCAGTTTATGATTGTTGAGTAAATTAGATTAACACAGCAAACATCTGGCTGAAGTTGTCTCACAACTTAATGCACTGACAAATGCTAGTTACTGAAATCTGATAAATTCCAAGTTCATGCCCCAAAAGTGAATGCATCAGGCCAGTGTTACAATAGGAAAAGCCAGATTTTGATAAACATAAGCCATCTGGTGACATAAGCAAATGCAATTACCATCCTATTATGACCTTATAAACAAAAGAAATGTTCTGATTTGGGGTGCATAAATTAACATAATACAGAGGTAATATTATAAATTACATAAATTTGCTAAAGCTTAGAGCTCTTTGAGAAGTATATTTGTCATGCAGCTGTGGCCATTTCAAACATATTGTGTTCACTAATCAACACTTTAGTTGTTGATTCTTGGAACTAAAACTCGTACTCCCCTCCAAATACTGAATGTTAAATGGAGTTTTTTTGGGGGGGGGAGGGGGAGCATATATATGCATATTTATATACACCATATTTTCTCTTTTATGTTAACAATTCACAGGCAATATCAGAGATTTCCCATTTATTTGGAAGGGTACTACTTGTGTGTTTTTGCATCACACTTTTCAGGACTCGAAATTACATTTGAACTTTAGCCTAGTGCCAGAGATAATCTGTGCACCTGTGTGTTGTGTTCAAAACCAAAAGCACTCCCAAGACCCAGAATTATGAGGAAAGAGGTGTGGGAGTAAGTCAGAGCTTGGAAGAGGTATCATTTAGCTCAGGCAAAGAAGTTTTCCCGGTCTCTGGCTGACTCTGTGCAGTGTACCTATGTGCCTTTCAACACAGTGTACAAATACCTTGGATCAAGGAATGCTGCACATAAAAACCAAACCAATTCTTCCCAAAGCTGAAGTATATCTGGCAGAACTTACTGATCAGGCATCCACCCACATTAAAGCATCTGTGCGGCTCCAACCCATGTTGCCCATGGAGATATTACAGTCACGCTGGAGTGGTATTGTATCTGAGTTAAAAAGCCTCTCTGGCCCTGTTGGCTCTGTTCAGGACCAGTTCAAGAATTTCTGTAACTATGGCACAATTAATTCATAACACACTCACAGACACACGTGAGTTAGCTGTATAAAATTATAGAGAATAGATAAAATTTAGAAGCAAACAGCAAATACTGAGTTAATTTGTTATAACTGGCAAATAAAAAGCAGATCTCTCTTTCACTGACGATGTGATTCAGCAACATCTTCCCACACAGAGCATGTACTCAAATTTACCACATTATATCCCTGTAATGATAGGCCTGAATTCATCCTACCTAAGCACAAACACTCCACAAAGTCAGTGGTTTAGAAGCAGTCTTCCTCTGACATTTAAAGACTATGATGGATGATCTTTAAAGGTCCCTTCCAACCCAAACTATTCTATGATTCTATGATTCTAAGGTAGTCTATTGTTGTTTTCAGTAATATTTTGGTCAAGACAATTCCTATATTCTGTTTTCTACCACTGACGATAGGCTTATAAGAAAAATATTGAGGACCTGTTTTGAGCAAAATCTGGGTAAAGCAAAAATATTGGAACAGGTACAGAATTATTCTAGAATTAACTATTATGGAATTAAGTATTTCTGGAAACTGATACTATATTATTTGAATCTAAGATATTCTTAAAATTTTTATGAGAACATGGTCTTATTTTTATAAAAATAAATTTACAGAAGTCTTCTCTCCTGAACAATACTGTACTTTGTTCTCAGTTCTCACATCTCTTAGTTTTTACTGACACATTTGACGGGATTTACCTTATTTCTCTTACAAATTTCTCTAAAAGCTCCTGATCAGTTTGCGATGTAACTCCCTTTCAGTCATGGGTTGCAGTTTCTTTTCTTACCTAGCTGTCTCCTTTATTCTTATGGGACAGACCTATTGTTAATTCATCCTGTGTGTTTTCCACAGTGATTCCTGTGTGCCTAGCAGCTTAGCAAATCTAGAAGGTTTTTTCCTTTCTTGTATTTCTTTCCAGTTTTCTGAAGTTATGCTCCACAAAAGGATACTTTGAGTGCAGAGTACTAAATCCTTGACACTGCTGACCTACTGGGAGTAAAATCTAACTTTGTTATATCCCAAATGTCCGAAGAAGCAATGACTGAAGCCAAAATATCTTCAGATCTTTGTTTTTCATTCCCATAATATTACACAATGGAAGGAAACAACCACAGTTTTAAAATTTATAATTGTGAATAGAAATAAATCACAAAGAAAGGTACTCAATATTTGTGCAGAAACCAAGCTGTTTAAGAAACTAACTTTCAGATAATAGTTCTGACCTTGCCTCTCTTAGTGCTGCTTGTATTCAGCTTCTAGGAATGTCTGATGTAATTCAGTTCCTGCCCGAACCATTTGAAGAGAATCACTCATAGACTATGAAGAAAATCGTGTATAAAATTCAGATAATGCAGAAATCAAACTACAAAAAGTCCCGTCAAGATTTTTGGTCGGCCAAGTCAACAGTTGTATTTGCAAAGCACCTTAACAGCAGCCAACATAACAGGAAAAAGGTTGTATTCTCCTTTTGCTTCCACAGTTTGAAGTCAGCTATAATTTAACTTTCTGCAAGTCTATAAAGCTTTGGGTGATACAAATGCATGCAGATTCACCCACTTTACAAATACGTTATGCAGATCTAGAGACCTGAGGGTCTGGTCTTACACTAATGGCAAAGCAATGCTAATATAAGAAAAAATTAGCATTTTAGTCTCTTATGTTCCTCAATGACTTACACAAAAAAAGAAACCACCAAGACAAAAACAGCTTTTCTGAACTATTTTAGGGCTATGGAAGAAAAATATACAAAACATAAAATTTGCTTATTTGCTTATTTAAACATTTGTTTTGAACAATCATCTCTATACAGTACTTTTCAATTTTGCGTGGTATTTATACAATGTAAATCTGTGTATCATTTTATAAAATGTTGGTAAGTTATCCAATGTCTACATTTAAATTTGAGATGCTCCAGTAAATGTCAGTCTAAAAACATATAAATTAAATCTGTTATTCATGTATAATCTGCACAAGTATATGTTGTTAAAAGGTTCTTTAGGTTATGGTTCCTATAAGCATACTGATTCTAATCTGGAATTAATCAAGTAAATAAATTTATCAAATGGAAAATAAAACTCTGTGTGCATTTGACTTGTAAATACATCTGTAAAATATTTTATTAACAGCAGGTGGCAACCTTTGAAAAATGAACTGCAGCAGCATAGTTTTTCTTTTAAATACATAAATGCTAATTATTACAAGAATGGTTTTATAATCAGAGTCTGGTTGATCTGAATGCCTGCTTATTGAGAAGATTCACATTAACCTTCTCTTAGTGCTGTGCTTATCATAGAGGAAGTCGGCATTAACTACGGGAATTTTAATTTGTTTAGGAATCCAATACAAATACTGTTTTATACTGCTTTTCAAATAATGAATGTTTTATTAAAATTAAAAAGATCATTTGAGAAGTAAGTAAAATTTGGTTAACTTCTCCAGTATAGTATTATAACATTATAACTACAAATAGTCCTTTTGTTCTTCAAATGAGATTCGTTGTTCTACTGTACCGCAAACACCTTGAAAACTGTTCTTTGATTGCTGTCAAGAGATAAACATGCTACCTATGAAAATGTGAGCTTGATAACATAAAATTTACAACTGATACATTTCCCATTTCCTGACCCAAAGCCTACCCGTCATTTAAGTCTTTTCTCTGACTAGCAGAGAACATAACCATTGAAATGTCCAGAAGTCAAAGAGATTGCTAAATTGATTTTTGTTGTTTCCTGGCTTGCAGTTCAAGTGAATGGCTAAGACATCCCACACTACTTACACTTTATTTTGTCATCTTACATCTATCCAACAATGCATTCTTTTACTTCAGGACAATGTGTCTTTATAGATGAATATGATCAGATTCACCAGCTGTTCTTGTTTATTCATCACTTTTGAAGAAGCTCAAAAGTACACTTTTATTAGCTTTCTGTGGGGGAGACTTAAATTTGTTGGGAGGACAAAGTAAAAAGTGCTGCAAACAAATATATTTAAGCATTATATTAAGACAGGAAAGATGTGCCTTTTTCATTTTAACTTACTTTCCTTTTTATAAAATGTTGCTCATGTATCCATTCATTCTATACAGTACACAAAGGTTTGCTTTTTCCCTTATTTTTACTGAGCTGAAATTTACCCTAAATGTATTACAAAGAAGTCTCTTGCACACTGGGTAAAAAGAATTCCATGATTTACAAAACCACCCTGATATTCTCAGAAACAGTGCATCCAGAGAGAATTTCTGTAGCATATCATAACCACTCCAAATCATAGAATCACAGAATCTTTGGGTTGGAAGGGACCTTCAAAGGTCATCTAGTCCACCCCCCCTGCAATGAGCAGGGACATCTTCAACTAGATCAGGTTGCTGTAGTTGCCCTGTCCAACCTGACCTGCAATGTTTCCAGGGATGGGGCATCTACCACCTCTCTGTGCAACATGTGCCAGTGTTTCACCACCCTTGGTGTGAAAAATGTCTTCCTTACAACTGATCTAAATATACCGTCTTTTAGTTTAAAACCATTACCCCTTGTCCTATCACAACAGAGCCAACTAATGTAAGCATCCCTAGGCAATGAAATATTTTTCTGCTAATTTTCTCTACTACTGCTCATATATCCAATATGGCTAGTTGATACCTAGCTACATAAACACAACTCTACTGAGAAAAACAGCAGTGACTTGTCTAAAGAAAGGTCAGATATGGCTCTTTATGGTTATTGCTCTATGGACATTGATCTTGTCTCTTCTAAAGATGACTGTTAAAGAAAGTCATACTTCAGTGTAGATAATAACAATTATTATATTTGCATCTCACCAGGACACCTCTGTTCACTGCACCTTCTAACTTCCTCTCCGGTTCCTTCACACTGTTGTCCAGTCACAGCAGCACCTTGACAGATCCTTATCCGTCTCTCCCAGCCACCGTCACAGGATTTGGAACAGCCACTCCAATGGCCCCACTGGTTCCACTGGCCATTTGCTGTTTGGAAAAATATAGTTAGAGTGGCAACTTAAAGAAGGATATATAGGTTATTTTCTACATGGGTAAGAAAAGAAAGCCCCCCCGATACAACTAACAGTGACAGAGTGGTAGATAGAGGCATAGAGAAGATGGGGAAGTCTCTGCTTGGCTCCTACATATGGGTTGGTTGTCTAAATGACTTGCATCTTGAGATAAAACAAAAAAAAAATTGGTGCACATTAACTTACACTTAGACTGCAAAACAGGCATTGACCCTTTTGTATTTTTTTTTCTATATACTTGTATAATGCTGTTGTACCGTAATGGTACACACAACATGCATAACTACCCTTTAAAAAACTAAATTAAAATATTTTTCCATGTGATATTTTAGGAGCTTGATTTTTACATTCTGTGACAGTGCAAATGAGGCTTAAAAGTAGCTATAAATGTAATTTACCCACCCTGGAAGGTTGCTTTTATACTGCCAGTGGATTATTAAGTAGTCTCAGCATAAAAGGGAATCAGTTCATAGTTGTTCACTTTCTAGGTCCACAAGACACTTTTCAAGTTTTTTTTAGGCCTCAAACATATCTTTCCAAAATTGTTGAATGTCGTTTAAATAGTGATAAAACCAAAAAGGTGATATGCAACCTGTCATACAGTCTTTCGAGACATAGTCTTTAGCTTTTATCTCCAGGTGGCTCATCAAATAAGAGCGAGGGCCTAGGCCTCCCTCTGGAGGCAGCTGCTCTGCCCCCTTGCAGCCCGCTGAGGCCTGTGGCGGCCTGGGGGCCTGCCAGCACACCCCTGGTTTCCAGCTCAGAGCTACTGGCAAGACCAGCCCCTGAGTCTCTCCTGAGGAGGAGAGGTAGAGCTGCAGCTCCCCGCGCCAGTCGGTACTCACCGGTGCACTCGGGGTTATAGCACTCCCGGCTCTCGGCCCAGGGCCCTCTGCACTCGGAGCCACCATGGGCCGCCGCCGTGCACTGCCGGCTCCGCTGCTGTGTGCCGTTGGAGCAGGTCACCGAGCACTGGCTCCATGAGCTCCACTCCTGCCACTGTCCGTCGACTGCCGTGGCAGGCACAAAAGAGATGGACACAGCAGAGTTACCAGCTAAGCCAGGCAGGGCCTTGCGGCTTCCTTCTAGGTAAGGGGGTTTCAACTTAGGCCTGAATGCAGCCCCTCGTACTGGGCTTAGCCTGAAGACGCTTGACTTCTTACAGCAATCAAACACAGAAACCACCATTATCAGCTACTTCAAAATGATATAAAACTGTTTTCCTTTTTCTTCAAGTAAAGAATATTTCATCTTGTCTAATTGTACACTCATAAAGAATAAATTATGATTTTGCTCACATACCATATAGTTTGAAAGGCCTTATTAAACACAAGGCCTTATTAAAAAGACTGGTCTTGTCTTTTTAGGCAAAAGTGGAGGCTAACCTTGTATCATGGAAACCCTGACACCTTCAAAGTGATTTATTACAGCTGCAATGATAACTCAGATGGGTCAGCTTATAAGATTATCGGTCCTGACTGTGAAATTAGATCTTTAGTTGAATAGGAAAAGGAAAACAGGAGTTACCACTTTGCTTCACATGCGGTGTCTGTTCTCTATGCTTATAATTCTGAATATACTTTTATCAGTCATCCTCCCTGTAAGGTAAATGATCCCAGTTCCTCAACATTCTTTTGACATAAAATGTAGGAGGACAGAAACAGCTCTGCTTCTGTTTGCATATTGTATAAGCTTCTTTCTGAATGTGTCAAGTTGACTTTTTAAACAAAATAGATATGGTGACCAGTTCTGTATTTTGTATTAGCCCATACATTTGAGTTGGGATGAATATTCCTATGAGTAAAGGATTAGGACTGTTATTTTTAATTTCAGAAAGCTTCTTGATGTAAATGAAAATATTAAAAACAAAGTAATAAAAAATATAAACCAATTAAGTTTCATACAAGTGAAAAATTATATGGTCTATAATAGTAGGACTTGACAGTATTTTTGAACATGGGTAAACATTGTGAAATGTTTCATTACTGATTGTGCTAATTCAGAATCCTGTGCTCATACAGACTTCAGCAATCATCAGTTCCTCATTGCACCCGCAGTTTCCCAATATAAACTCAAAGTGTAGGTTGTAATACAATTTTGGTTAATAGTCATCCTTGAAAGCCTGGGTTTATAAATACTTTTGACATAGCACCACATCAGAAAATTAGTAACTTCACTTGGCACACTTGCCAACCCATGATTTCAGGATTCTTACAAAGGAGGGTTGGAATAACAGCTTCCTAATGTGATGGTGTTAATAATTAAAATAGGAAGCAGAATCTTTAAGTGAGTGATTTAACATACTGTGTCTGTATGAGTGGTTCAGTGAAATACGGAGGTGAACTATTTTACTGTTGTCTGACAGTAATCACAGAACAGTTCAAAGATACTATCTGTATCTCTAATGCCCAGGATCTCAGCAACCAGTGAATTAAAAGAAGAGAGTTTCTGAGGCTTTTCCCTGAAGTTCTATATTAAATATTCTATGTAATGCCTGATTGTGAACCACTTCTTAATGCAGATGCCTCTCAAGCTATGAAGCTGCACCCTGATAATTTATTCAGCAGAAAATGGAAATCTTTCCAAACATGAAGCTAGTTGCACTCATTAATCATAAAAGCTTTATGTGAAGAGGAAAACATTATGGAAATTACATTTCAATGCACCCTCTTCAGTTTTATTCATTGATATATAGGATTATTTAGGGTAGGAAAGATCGAATCAATTATTATAGTGTCTATGGAGAAAACTCACTCCGTGGCTTCTCATATATATTTCATACATCTTCCTTCTTTATCTTTAGGAGCAAATAGCATGTGAATTTACTATTTCAGAAATACTGTTAAAAGACTAAAGAATTCACCATGAAGATTCCCCTATAAAACTGAACATTCAAATTACAGCAAATCTTAATATTCAGCAAAAATTTAAACTCTTGATTTTAAAAATAACCAGTATATAACGTCTTCTGGTAAAAGTAATTTAGGTACAAATGACTGTTCAAAATGCAGAATTCCTAAAAAACTGCTTATTTTGACACATAAGGTGTAATATCTTTTGTGATTATTTGCAATACTGAAGTGAACTGAATACATTAATTTCTTCTCTGCTATTTTTATTTGGCATTTCTCTTGTTGTCAACTCTGCTTCATGCTCATATATCATGTTAATTACTTTTGTGTAGACACATGTAGAATTGCACAGCTGTCAACTTGGCCAAAAAATGGATTAATTCAAAAATTCTGCAGCTGCATTCCAGACTAAAACTTTTCCACAGATTTTGTCCTAAAGTTGGAGTATACTTTGCTGACCGGAAGAAAAGCAAAATTCAGGTTTAATAAAAATCTAAGAAATTTAATTTTCATTCTGCAAGGCACTAAGTTCCACTTTTTGCTTAATTTCTGTTTTCAAATCATCAAACAACCATTTAGTAATGAAATGTCCATCAATCCTTTTCAGGAAGAGCTCTAGTCATGGAGAAGCTACTTCCAGCACTGTTGTGAACTGTGGATATTCAACAAGGCTACTGCAAGGGTAACCCTCACAGTCAGACAGAACTCATGAAAGAAATTTCTCACACTACAGCTACCTGAAACCTTTTTAATACCTAAATATTACATTGAGTTCAATAACCATAAATTATTATTATATATAATCTTCTTTATGGTTATTGAACGCATTGTAATACTTAGGCATTACATACATATTATATACAGACATATGCGTATACATATATACATACATACTTATATATACACATGTTGAAAATTTTGGTCAAAATTAATCATAACCTATAGACAAAAATTTTAAAATCAATTTTGAAATAATAGATCATTTTTTTTAGTTAGTTTCATTTCAGTGGATGGAAGGTTTAACATGAAGTCCATGCATTGTTTACTTGGTTAGAGGTATTTTTTTTGAAAGTGGTTTAGCAGCTAACTCCCAGAAATGAGGCACTTAAAATCCTTACCTTAAGGGCATAACTGGGATTCAAAAAATGCCCTAGTAATTGTGTCAATTGTGTCAGCCTTTCTCTCTGCACACATGTAAATAATATAAATTTTAATAAATTAATAGCAATTAAAAGTTTATGGTTTCCCAAATATGTTTGTGGTATGATGAATAAATAGTTACAGTGAACATCTCAGCAAATATAATTCAAATGGATATGGTGGACACAAACTGTGTGACTTCTGAACATGTCCCTTTAAGCCACACTTGGAAAGCTGTTTGCCTTTTGGTTCTCTAAGACTGATCCTGAATCAAGTTTTCCTACACAACATCTCATGCCCTACAGGAAGACTATCTTGAAGAAATTAAAAATTGTTTGCTTGTATAGTATCTCAAACAGAGTTACTATCCTGAGTATATCTTTTAATCACTACAGTCAGAATTATGAACAATATTACCTTCTCTACTCACTTTGCAAAACTTTTTTTTTCCTGTATGCAAAGGGCAAGAAATCACAAACAACCCACATCGAATGCACTATAACAAAGCAGAGAGTTGCTATATGAGCTCACCAGGGCAGAGTGCAATATTGCAAGGTTTATGTTGTGTTTCAGGTCCATCACATGATCTTCCCCCATACTGGGGAGGTATACATGACCTTGTCCTAGTTCTTTGGCCTCGACCACATGTGAATGAACACAAACTCCAAGGTGACCATTCCTCCCAAACGCCATGTACTGCAACAAACCAAACAGATTTTAACCAGAAAGAGACACACAAGTAACAAAAGGATTTCAAAATAAACAAGATCAATATTTTAAATGGGAATTATTTTGCCAACTTCATGGAAATCAGTACACAGATAATCTTTAGCATTGTCAAGTAAATCCTGTATAAAATTTAGTTAATTTCAATTTTAAAAGTATATTTTCTCTAAAATGTATTTAATTTTCTCTAATCTTTAAACCACTACCACATTTTCTTTTCTTTCAGTCTTTTAAGAAAGATGATTTCCCTTAACAAAAGTTAGTTATGATAACTTTGGTGCCTGACTTGAGATATGTTTTATAACCCTGATTTTCAGGAGACTTGTCTTTGTGAAAATCAGGCATATACTTTATGTATCAAGGCAACTCTAAAAACTTGAAGCAGCTTTCTTTTGAAGATATAGGAATAATTGCAATAATTTTTTACTGTGTCACCACCATAAATTGGGGCTGTTATCTTACAACTGTTTCACTTATTTAAATTCTGGTGGAAACATGGCAGCACATGTGCTTGATTATCTTCCTCAAAAATTCCAAGACCACATAAGCAAAAGAGATTTGCATTATTTCCTTACATGAACATAGTCATTGATTTAACATACACAGTAATACATGCATGATTCTATCCTAAAAAAATATTCACTCAACAGACTTGAAACACCTTCAGAGTACACAATAAATTACAAACACATACCAATATTTTTATATACAAGTATTTCATAAAATTAATATAAAGAATCACAGAAGATGCATCTTTCTCTACCTTAACTTTTTTCCACTGTAGGAGAAACTAATACACAATATTCATACGAGCTTGTATATCATATGCATTCCCTTTTGAGAAAAAATTAGGGTTAAATTTTCAGAAAGTTCTCTATTATAATTAAACATGTAAGACAATTCTATACATGCATTGGTAAAACAATTCTTTATAAATTGAAAAATACTGCAAAACAAACTGTAGTTATTTTTCTTCTGCTTAAATAAAAGCAGTTACACAGGTTTAAATTAGGCTCTGTGAGAACAGGAATGTAATAATGAGAACCGTAGTAATGCTAGGCATTTAAGAAAAATCCAGAAACTTAGTATCCAGACTAAGCATCACACTTGGTATCACATAACTTTGTGCATTTCTGCAACCCTGTCTATTTGAAGGCTGTCTAGAGGGTGAAATAGTGTATAACATCTCTGTATCATTGGTAATGTTTCACAACATTACAGAAGAAATAGATTTTCTGGTTCATTCTCCCTTTTGTTCATCACTGTGAACTTCTGGTATATAGGTTTCCTTTGTCCTGAAGGCATGTATCACCTGCCCGGTTTCTACAAATAAGCCTCTTTTCTTGTAGTGATCAGAATAACATTTCCTGAGGTGAAATTCAGTTGCCAAGGGTGCGGAAGAAGGTTCAGCTCCCTGGCATATTATCACAAAATCATCAGTAAGATCAAGGGGAATTCTGTATGTAGGTAAGTTCTATTGCATTTCATTAAAAGTAAGGAAAATTCTCATTTCATATACTATGTTGAGATAAAAGTTTGTTAGCTAACTTCTGAGAAATAATAGCTGACAGAAAATATCAGGCTTCATTCAGGGAAGATTTTAACCCACTAGACAACAGCTCAGTTGTTTAAAGGTTTCCAAGTGATCACGTACAAGTGGTCAAAAAGCACAATAATTATTCCACCTTCTACATGGTTAGCTTTATTAAAATTATCTTACTCTAAATATCATGTCAATCTGCATTATATTAGCAGAAAAAAAACTTCACAAGAACATTCCAAATTAATGTTAAAGTGACAGATCTGAGTCTAGTTATTTTAGAAACCTTGATTAACTGTGATATTTTGGTCAAAATGAGGAAACCTAACTCTTCTAAAACTAGTAAATTGATGACTATATCTGCATATAATCCCTCACGTTTTCTCAACAGGTACTATTCTTACACTACTCTGATCCAGCCATATGATCTGAAGATTTTTTTCTCATTGGCAAAATATTAGATTCGGAATACAGACATACCTCTAAGACTCCAAATTTTTTATCATATGAGAAAGATTAATGAGAAACCAATTTGTCAGATCAGATTCCAAACAGTAGTCGATAATAACAATGATATAATTTCATTTCCTGATACTACAATGGTTGATTAAGATGTTCAGGTGCAACAAGAAGAACTTCAAAAAGTACAAAAGATAGCAAAACAAAATTAATCCAATTTAGAAAAAGATTATTCTGTAAAAAATAATAAATTAAAATGGTCTTGACACTATGTAGACACAGGCTGAGTTTTTTCAGGGTACATATGAGTTTGAGTCTACTGTTTAATTTGGAGTTTTGATTTGATGCTGTCAAAATGCTGCAAGTTAGTTGTCTTCATTTAAAAATGACAGATACAGGTACTGAGGGGCCCTTTAAAGATACTGTCTTGAGCCAAAAGGTTGTATATCTCTTCTGGCAAGAGTGACTGCATGTTAGCAACAACACAGAATAATTCTTTTGTGATTTTGGATCTGAACGTAAGCCAAAACGAAATGTTTCACTTTGGGTGGACTCAAACTTACAGCAGCCTCTCTCTGTTTGTGGTTTAAAGTATGCTGTGTCTAAAATCATGTTCCATGACAAATTTTAGCTCAGGTAAAAATTTCACAGTACCTTCTTGTATGTATAGACTTGTATATCTGAAACTAGTAAAGTCAAGGATGGAAAAGGCATAACACTAAGAAAACAACCTGTGTCAGCAAGCAAATATCAAGGAGAATTAACCTGTTCAATGCATCACAGAAGTGTCCAGTATTATCCAGATTAGCTTTAAAATAACATCTCAATTTAACATTTTTAAACTTTGGGTTTTTTTCTTATAATTCATTTATATTTTCTTTCTTTAATACCATTTCCTAAATGCAAAAAACCCCTATAATACTGAATTATAGCCAGATGATCTATGCCAAATTACACCAGATGGAGATCTGGCCCACAGAGGAGTTACTGTTTTCTATAACACAGTTTCAGATGCAAGATTCATTATTTGGGACAAAAATATTCAGATTATTGCCAATTTATCTGTCAAAAACATTGCTAGTACGAGTTTGGATTACTGCAGCGCATCTTTCCCTTCACTCTGCCACTCTGTGAACCTAATCATGTTGAAGCAAACACCCACAGTGTTCACAATACGCAACTGCTGTGAAGTGGGAGAAAGCGTGAGGCCATGCTGGCCTTCATCCTACAAACATACTTTGGGAGATTTTTATTGGGGTTTAAATGCTTTTGATTTCTTCAGCTTTAAACTGAACAGATATTGGAAAGCTATTATGGCCATTGACATCTCATTGCAAGTGGTATCATAGTTTAATATGGCTGAATAACTGCATCTAAGCAGATGCTACATTGAAGGAATTTTTAAAATTAAGTTAGAAGGTTTGTATACATAAATTTAAACTCACTTAAGTGTTGTATTTGCCTTTAGTATAGTTTAAATTGTCCAGCCAAAAATCTTTTTTAAATTTATAATACATAAACTCAGCAAACTTTCTGACAGCTGCCTTCTTAAACCTTCATATTTAAGCCGTACAGCTATTCTATTTCTGCCTTGCCTCTTTCTAATTCTAAACCTAAGTTTTCCTTACGTTTATTTTTTTTCTCTCAAGTGAAGGCCTGAACTTCCAGAGCATAGATTATAACAATAAAGCTACATGAATTAAAAAAGATAAGGCTAATTTCTCTGTAACAATTTTGTTAGTGTACCATGCAGGCACAGAATATATCAAAATGCTCAGCGTTTCAGCAATATGGCTAAACTTCATTGATATCATATGAGATACCAATGAGATACCATATCATGAGAAAATGGGAGAAATGGCCCTGAGAAAAGATGGGAGATAAGTAAAGCAGTCTTAGCATATCATACCAGCCAAAATACAGCTTTTCAATATACAAATTTTGAAATGGTTTAGGGTATTCCTGCTCCAGCCATGCTTTTCTTTACCCATAAACCTGAAAATGCTAAGCTTCAGCTAAATTTTTGTGGTAAAAGCTGTTGAAGGCTATGGAGAAGGAGAAATAGAAACTAGTTGAGATGATCTACAGGCATGGAAATTCCATGTCCTTTCTCCTTGAAGTTTTAGCTGTGTTAGGAATGATCCACTAAGCTTGTGGATAGATAGTATATAGTAGATAGATATAAAAGTATAGTCCAGTAGGCCATTCTGCATACTTCTTTACTTCGAAGGGGCAACTTTTTGATTAGGAAACATTATTCCAGCTCTCAAAATACTGCCCCCCCCTCCCCATGTAAACACATACATATGCCCAAGTAGATTTTTTATTTATAGGTTACAAGGAGAGACTATTGTTATGTTTTTGTATTTTTATTGCTTCTAGTTTACGGTCTCCAATGTAAAATCTTGCTGTGTTAGCAGAGTCCAAAAGCTGTATGGAATGAGTGGTATACAGGCCAGTTCCCATCTATGTATGCATGTTTGGATTTTTTTGTCGAATGCGTGTTTTAATTATACTAGTGTACAAACTATTCATGTACATTATTCAGCAATAATCCTGAACTATGCAACTCTCTGAGTCAGGATACTTAATATAATGAGGACAGGTGATATTTAGGCTAATAATTAAAGGGATGCTTGAAAAATTAATGGAGCTGTAACTAGGAAAAACACATTTCTAAATTGCTAATCTTGCACACTGCCACACAGTAGTGATCCCGTAGCCAGAAAGAGATCAACGTAAATTAATAAGGTTATCGTAATTATGTGAAACCATATGCAAGATTAAGACCAGAAGACTAATTATTTAGGAAAGGTAACTCAAGATACATGAAGATTATCAGAATAAGCTGTGATGATCTGAAAAGGAAAATGTCTTGACAGTATCACTGTTAGCCAATGAGAATTGGTAGCCATTGCTCGTATCAGGTATCTGGAAACAAAAGCCATATCCTGAAGCAGAAGTTCAGGTATTAGGAAAGAGCCCCTTTTGTAAGCTGAGAAATACAGAACAGTCTTCTTGTGTGAGCATTGTTTAGAAGTTTGCTAGACAATGTGATTTTTAGGAATTAACTTTTTTCCAGTTTACTTTGACAGCAAGTTAATTACCTTGGCTTTTGCATTACATGGATATTTTTTGTTTTGATATGAAAAGTTCTCATTCCTTACTGGAGAGAATGAAGATAAAATTCTGTAAAATTAGGTGATTTAAATGCCTTTCCTCTTCTTACGTAATACTAAATGAGCAAGAAAGCAGGCAGGACTGCATCTCATTGTGAATGTTGGACCGTGTGTTTTCATGTTCATACTTAATGCAGTTTCAAAGGAATCTTTAAACTTATCTTTGATGGTTTGGAATGTTTGTTCTTTTCTCCTATAGTTCTCTTTTTTCACTTCTTGTTCTTTTCTCCTATAGTTCTCTTTTTTCAATTCTTATTTTTGTACTTTCAAGTTGAGAGTTCTTTTGCAAGGTATCCCACCTCTGGCAGACTCTAAGCTAGCCTAATTTTTTTAGAAATAACTGCCATTTTTGTGTGGAAACACTTCAAGTGATTTGAAGCCCTGCCTGGGGGTTTCTACCCAAAAATATTAGAAAATCCCATGTGAATTGTCTACCTAAAGCACAGTAGTAAAGCATTAGTTGCTGAAAGCAATTCTTATTACAGTGATGGTTTATCTAGATACAATCTTTTAAGTTGCTTTCCATTACAGAGGTTCCCTAAATGCTTATAATGTTGATACACAGACTCTGATGGGATCACATATCCTGGCGGATATTTTTCAACACACAGTAACAACATGAGAGTTTGATTTTACATATTGTTCCTCATTGAGATAAAGTCCAGGGGATTCTCTGTGTGTGACCGTTTAGTTGACTTCAAAAATGGAGTGAGTTTCCCCAAAAGCTGAAGATGGCTCACCACCGTCTTGGGATCAAATGTTATTAAGACCTGAGGGATTTGTATATCTGAAGGGAAGCATATAATTTTTTTGTGTTTCAGACACTTCCTTTTTGCTTCCCACCCCAGATTAATCAGATCCACAGGTAGAGTCTAAAGAAATGAGATGTGCCCTTTCAGCAACTAACTCGAACATGCCTGTCTCTTCTCCTTAGTGTATAACTACTGCTGAACTCCAACTATGTCCAGATGTCTGAGACAAAAGGAGTAGGAAAACTGTGATGCAAGATACTGATGATGTTTACCTTGTGTCAGATGTAAAAGAGCTACTTTTTGTCTGCTCTGTCTTCCTTTGATGGGTAGCTGTTGCCCTTTCTTGCCAGAACAATGTAAAGGAAAGTCCATGAAGACATTACCGTGCAGAGAACATTGTCTGGCCCATTGCCTAGAATACAGTATTCTAAATGGTGAAATAATTGCAGTGTTGAATAATATATGTTACCTTAACCCACCCTGTTAATCAGTCTCTGCTTCTTAATGTACTGATGATCTGGATTTCTTCCCTAGTTTGTTTTGTACTCACGCTATACCTTCTCTTTTCTGAGTGAAAATCAGATAATATAGACTTCTTTTAAAAATCTGAAACTATCAGAAAAAAAGGGACTCTTGGTCTATATCATGGCTGTTCTGAAAGTAAAAATAACAATCTACATGACAAAATTTCATAGCTGTATAGAATTACACTTCTCTGCTCTAATTGAAATGTCCTTATGAAATTCATGTTAAAAAAATAATAATAATTAAAAAATAGTTTCAAATTCTTATCATTATACAGTTCAAAAACATCCACAATTTTATTTATTGGCTGCTAACACTACCTGGACAGAGGGCAGTGTTATTGCAAACCCTTGATTCTCTTAAAGGGCCGCTGCAGTGTGTCCCATAAGGTGATACACAAGTTCTGGTTCGCACCTGCGACCCTTGACCACAAGTAACTGAACACGTACTCCACTGGGCCCACTCTTCAACACCAGATTCACCTGTATTCAAGACAACAAACAAACATGAATATAGACATAAGTATTAATGAGACTTTTTTTTTTGCTGAAGCTCATATCGTCTGCTCTTACAGATCAAAGAAAAAAGTACCACAACAAAATAAATATTTAAAAGTTCATGGAGCAAAGCAGCTGTGAAAATGTGCAATGAACAGAAAATAAAGACACCTACAATGCTGAAGTCACATAACACCTGTCAGAAGGAAACACTTTGATCGTTTAGTATCATTTACAACTTTATGAGAACTACTGCCCTTCAACATTTTAGAAACAACATTGCCCTCAGGATGCTAAAAGAACATGGACAACTCTCTTTATATAATAACAAAGGATTTATGTTTGATATTCATACTTATTGTTCTAGAATGAAGGCTAGGCAATAGTTTAAGAAACTCTACCAGTTTTTGAAGATGTCCCTGCTCATTGCAGGGGGGTTGGACTAGATGACCTAAAAAGGTCCCTTCCAACCCAAAGACTCTATGATTCTATGATTTAAAAAAAAAACCAACCAAACAAACCAACCCCCTAATTTCTTATCCTTTGTTCCATGGAGGACAGTCATCTAGCATTTGAGAGAAGTTCCCTTCTTCAAAAGAGGGGCTTTGCTTATGAAATTTTAACCTGAACCGTGGGATGGGAACTTTGGCTTGATCATTTACTGCACAAATCTGCTCCTCGCCTTTGACCTACAGGTGTGCTAAACTCTTGGATGCGCTAGGCCTCATTACTGCATATAGTACATGCTACTATGTTCAAAATTGTCAGATGTGATTTATTAATACTGTACATCTGAACAGAGTTGTGTTTTTTGTTATTGTTGAGAGATAGCACATTATATTATTTCTATTTTTTGAAAGCAAGTAATGCATAATGTCTTCTTGCATGGATGTTCAGGAAAGAAGGCTTAAGTTTAGTTTCCATGAACAGCCGTATACACAGTCCTGGAATTCCTTTCCCAAAGGCATTCATGTTCAGAAAACTTGACCCCTTGAGTATTCTCAGAAAGCAAATTCAAAAATAAACCTGAATATAAAAAAAACCTGAATATACCTCACTGAAAAATTTGAGTAATCAACTGTGGATTCATGTTCAACTTCTTCCATTAAAATGGCAATATAAAATGGCATGCTGAAGCCTCTATTACACCCTTGATTTTTAAACCTAAGTCTTTTTTGAAACAAATGGGAATTTCTGCTTTAAAATTTGTGGCATGATACAACCTTCAGTCTTGAATATCTTGCTTAAAATTTCGGTTATCTTAATAAACCTCTACTCTTCCAAAAGTTTTCATAGTGGTCACAACCAAGGGAATGTCTGCAAACAAGGAAGACTCTGATGCTACCTTCCAAGAATGTGGCAAATAATATACTATTTCTTGAAACTGTGCTTTTGTAGCAAGCATCTGTCCAAGCTCTTTCTTTTGTTTCCAGAGGCCAAGCGTGAAACTTTTGCAAAATGCTTGTCTCTGCTAGTCCTCTAGGAAGCAATTCTACAGTTATTTAATGCTTTTTTTTTTAAAAAAGTGCTTCTTATTCAGTAACAAGACAGAATGCTTTATAATTAGGACACAAATCTCTGCTTTTCATGAAATTATATACAGTTCTAACAATTTCTATGAGCAAGGACAAAACTGTGGTTTTTTTACACACAAAAATTCACTGAAGTGATTTTTGTGGTAATTTTCTTTGTTAGGTAAAGAAAATGAGAACTTTAATCACTGATTATTGTTTTAACCATTTTTCTGATACGAATTTAGCATTTTGATTAGGTTATTACATGGCTTGGTTTTAGATTAGATGATATAATACAGTAAATATAGCTAATATCTAGGTAGACAGTGACATTTATACAATGTGTACTATAAGGCCTATGTACATGGTAAAAATACATGTATTACTCTGGGTTTCTAGACAAATATTTTTTGTCTTTTCCCACGTTTGAAGTTTGACTTTGCCTTTGTTAAAATGGTCTAGATGAAAGGACAAACTGCAGAAAAACTCGAAGCTCTGTTTCTCAAGATGTTCCTCATTATGTAAAGCAGTCATATATACTCAGTGTAAATTATCCATTATCCAACACAGAGGTGGTGACAGTCCATAGCTAATAAAATACATAAATGAAGCATTAAATATTTAAATTTTCAAATATCTTAAAGTGATAAAAAGTTGGTCTTAGCCCTTGGAATACAATGAAAAATAGCAGTAACGTGATACTAAGAAGTGTGATTGTATTAAGTGAATTTCAAAATTAATATTAATTATTAAAAATTCTGAGCATATATGTACTGTCCATTCGCAAAAGGCAGAATCTTTCAACATACTTCAACATAAGTAAAGGACAGAGTGCTTAAACATTGGCTGGAGCAAGATCCTCCACACTAACATGATGTATGGTGCAGAAAGAGTGAAATCAGGGAAATTAAAGAACAAATTTCTCTCACCAGCTACTTTACTTGCTTTCGCACAATGCATTAAGATTTTTTTGGTAATTTTTTGTTTTTCAGAATATTTTATACTGATGTCAATATATTTATTACTTATTTTAAAATATTTTAAAGGAGGGAAACATCTTTACAGACATATCATACCATAGCTAACCATTTTTAATTTAAGCAAATAAAGAATGTTTTATTTTCTAGAATAAACCTAGATTGCCTGGGTAATCTGCAAATACATCTTCCATTCTTCTCTTCATCTCTTTTCCATTTCTTTTCTAAAATTAAAATTTCAAATGGGCTACTTTTTATTTTCCTTCTAGTTTCAGTTACTTGAGTACTCTTAAATTTTTATATCTATTGTATTAAACCTACAATCTCAAATTAACATTTGGCAAGGTACCAAACCCTTATTCTCCCCTGTTGCTCAACATGTAAGAGGAAACATAACTTACTGTATGGAAGGCCTCATTGATCTGTGTAACACTTACCTGTATTACACTCTCTAAATCCCATAACACCTAAGGGAAGGATCAGTCCAAACACATAAAATGACAAATATAGGACAATAAATTATTCACACAATATTTTTTTTAAATAAAATGGTTTACTGCCTCATATCACTCACAAACAAACAGGAAAATGCATATTTCAATACCACAATTTAAACCTCTTCCATTCCCAGCAAAATTTCATGGATTAAGTTCACTATTCTAACAGTATTAAATGCTTTCCATAAATCTTTTCCAGGACAATTCTCTATTCCTGTCTCTCTGCCATTTTAAACCATAGAAAAATTTTGTTACACTTTTGCATCTGCTTTATTATTACACAAAATAAAATATTAAACAGGCTTAAAATATAAGAAACCTCATAAACTCAATAACCATTTACTTTAAAGGCTATTAGACTTAGTACATGGGTAAATTAATGAGATAGATATGTTAGAAGTAACCTATGAATCAGTTTAAGAAGATAACACATTAATTATATCACAAGAAAAAAATGTATTAGAGGTGAAGAAAATATGCAATGATCACTACAAAGTAAAATCAAAATGAAGAATAGATGAAAATTAGTAAGTATGTCCAAAAAGAGCGCAGTATTACTTAAAATGTGTTAACCTACAGTATGTGAAATATAAATTTTCTCAAAGTTGGGCATGTAAATTTATATGCTATGTTGATACCTCTCACATGCTTTCAGAACAGGACCTTGAAAACCAAGCCTGTATAATTTTGAACGTTCATCTCCCACTCCACACACACAATCTATCAGAAGGTAATGGTGTAAGTGCTGCATTTATAATGCAGTTCTCTAACACCCATAATAGATGCACTGCGATGCATGACTAGAAATTATCAAATACAAATTTTACCTGAAAATATGAAAGCTGTGGGGATTTATATGAGGATATAAAACAATAAGATCATCTTACTTATTTTTTGGAGTAATTGTATGAATTCAAGAAGCAGCATAAAAGCAATGATGTTATTCTATGTAGTAAGCAACTAACATTATAAGTCTGAGCTAGGTACATAAGTAATAAGTTCTACTTGCCTAAACGAAAACTGCATGGAGACCAAAAGGGTTCTAGGCTCCCTTCTTCTGCTACATTTGCTTACAGTAGTATCAACTGGGAGTTAGCCATAAAAGCAGTTCTATAGATTAATAGGAGGGAAACAGACTTTCTCCCCTTCTAAATTATTTACCAAACACATCTACACTGATTGGCTATACAGGTATTTAGATTACTTAATATATCAATTCCTGCAAATCTGTTAAGTAAAGCACCCTATTACTAAGGAAGTCAACATGCAACATAACTAGAAGCAATTACAGTTCTTTTACTAAAATGAATATAAACTGGAAGCATTATGTATGACTGATGCAGGCATATTTTCTAGGTTAGTATCTATGGAATACAGAGTAAGTTGTTCCAAATCCATACAATAATTATGGGGTACAAGACTTTCAATGCAGTATCTTACTGGAATGGAATCTGTAGGGAATCATTGAAGATTAGATTTTACCAACAGATACACAGATCGTTACTGATGTCAAAATGGGCAGTAGTTTTGGTGTTTGAGAGCTTAATTCAACTCACCACTGAAATTCCATCATTGACCTCAAAGGCAGCTGTGGTAACTGTTGGTAAACAGGCTTCTTTTTTTTAAATTATTTCACCTCTACATTTGTAATATCATTTTGCTATCTGTATCTAAAGAAGATGAAGTTGCTCAAACAAAATTAGAAAATAAGTTTTAAATGAAAAACTGTTAGATAATTTGCACATCCAATTAAAAACTACTTACGGCCAATTTCATTTAGCAATTACAAATCTGGAAACTAGAGAATAGAGCGTTGTGCTGGGCCAAAGATACTAAAATCTGAATGTATGCACATTAAAGTCATCCTAGTAATTAATTAATTTGATAAATGCCTAAAGCTGGGATTTGACCTCAGTCTATTTATAAAGAAATTCTGAAGCATGTTCTTAACATCTTCTTTGAAAAAAAGTTAGTATGTCACAGTAAGCTGTCCTGTGTGTTGTACGTGTGAGGCTGCTTTTACTCCTAAAGAAATTCATGCTTACACTAAATGATTCTGCATCCACATTCACAGTGCATGTTTTTGTATGATCTACCTAATTCTCAGCTACTTTATTTATGGACTTTAACTGGTGAAAAAAAAAAAATGATTCAAAAAAAGTATCAGCTTAGAAAACTGACAAATATGCAGCAAAAGATTATGGAAACATGCAGTGGTTTTGCTAAAATTAACAACAGTAAATAGAAAAATGTAACTGATGTATTACCAGTTTGTGCCATAAATTTAGCAGCATCAGCTTGTTCCTGAGGGACCCTTTTCTCATGAACAGATCGAGGTCGCTGACTTTTAATTGTATGATCTCCCATCATTCCAAATTCTAAAGACAGAATAAAGGTTTATGAAAGCTTGTGTGTAGACATTTCTCAAAAGTCACATACTGTCTCATGCAATATGTTCCTAAACATACCTGGAAGTTGCTGGTAAGAGTCAGGCAAGTGATCATGGCAGTTAACATCAACTTAACTTTGCTACGCTCAGCTCTTAATAAAAACTTTGTGTCTGCAGATTCTCAAACATTATTTTATCATATGAACCAACATTCAATGTAGTGACACATACTATAAATCAGCTGTATGACACGGGACAAAAACAAGTATTCAAATGCAGACATTTTACTCCTATATTTAGAATCAGTGCAAACCACACCAGAAAATGATTGTGACAGTGTTAGACATTCCTGTTCTACGGCAGAGCCTGCTGCTCCTCCAGAGGACTTCTATTTCTGCACTCATCTTTCAGGCTGATGAAGCCATCACCAGAGATAATGAGTCATCTTTGGGAATGGTGACAGTGTGAAATAATAATAATTTAGCCAAAGAACTGCTTAATTTTTAGGCTGAATCCAGCAGAACAAGAACTGTTTCCTTTCTGAAACCTCTCAGGTATAAAGGCCATAGGTTGTATCTTGCCCCCAGTATTTAGCAAGAAGTCCCCATTGTTTTTAATAGGGAAATCTACAAAAAAATCAATGACGTCCAGGGACAGACTGTGGGAGACTTTTTATTTTTTATCCTATCGCTTCTGTCATTTTCCCTCTCTGGTCCTGTGCAAACCTCCTAACCTTCTACCTCAGAGGCTGTTTTTCCTTTCTGTGATGAGATGTGGAGGGTCCTTTGCACTTAGCGGGGGACTGCTGCATCTTCAGCACAGTTCCTTCTGGTCCCCAGGCGCACACAGCTCTCGTCAGCTTGGTGCTAAATATCGAGTTTCTGTTGGGACTGTAATACAGGAAACGTGCGCCAGGAACTCTGGCTTAAAATGGAAACTACTTCAACTACAACCACATGAAGTTTCTGATGAGGCAGAAGGTGTTTGAAGCACTAGGAATATAAACAGTAAAAAATACCTTTCTGCTGGACAGTTACCTTGCAAAAGCGAAATTCAAAATTCTCCCCATTTTTTTAAAGTCATGAAGATAATGAAACTTACCTTCCTGCCTCAAAAGATGCAAAACATTATATAAGATGTAAATACTGCTAATAAATATTATCTGCAAACGTGTTGTTTTGATAAATCATTAAAGTAAACATATTTAAATTTCTACTTAGAATAGAGAAATAATAAAAGGCAAATATATTTTTAGGGGGTCAATCAGCAGAATTTTTTTTTCCTTTCTAGTAAATTATTAATATATTTCACCAAATCAGTGTTTCTTTTTGTAAATATTCATTAATGGCACCACTTAAAATATAAATTTAATTATTCATTTGAGAACAGCAATGCAGATTGCATCTAAAGAGAATATTTGAAAATCTAATTAATAAAATATATTTTGAGAATTAAACATTCAACATTTTAATACATCCCAGAAATACATATGAAAGATAATTAAATTATATATATACACATACATATATATGGGCATATGTATGTGTATACATACATGTGTGTTTTAAAATATTAGGAATATATTTTTAGAAAATACAGCTCTTTTACAGCTCCTCTGATTTAAGATCACTTTTTATTCTTTGGGAAATCTTTTACTGTAATTAAAGTTTTACGATCAACATTTTAGTGCAAATTAAGATTAGAATGATACTTTTACAGTTTTTACAAGGTGCAGTACAGGTGACCATTTAAACTGTAATTAACAACATGCTGAAGGACAAGAGACTTTATATAGCTTTTCCCCTGAGGAGACTGTGAAAGCAAGGCATGTTTGCTCGGAGTTTGCTGCCCACGCGCTGCCTGCTTCTCAGGCAGTTTGGAAGATATGGCACCATTCTTGCAGAAGACTTAATTCTGTGTTTTAAGTTACAAGCAGAGTGCAATAATGGGAGACCTTTGCTAGAGGAAGGCTTTCCAGAGGCATACAGGGAGATGGTGAATGCTCCGGTCCCAGTCCTGCAGCATCCCGTGCTGGGCGCAGGCACATGCCGTGTCCTGCAGGACAGAGACCACTGGTGAAGAGGCAAAGGAAAGGCTGGGAGATCAGTTTTCAGGGTTGTGGCTCATACCCAGTGTAGCTCCATTCACAACGATGGAGTTACTCACAAATATCACCAAGCAAAATAAAATGCAAATCATTGGTGCAGGATCTAATCATGCCTTGACCTTTTCATTTTTCCACTTGGCAACAACACTTTTTAAGTTACACATTCAGTTCACTTCAACTATTGCTGATGGTCTTTGAGATGCACTTTTCAACTAATCTCCCTTTGGTATATTAAGCATTTATACAGTAAATATATAAATAGATATTAAAGATAAGTGTTTCATAGCAAAGATAAAAATATTTCTTTATAAGTTTTCTCAAAAAATTGAACCAGACTTATTCAGTACTCTCATTTTCATGTTCAGCTGAAGTATTTAACGAAACGCTGCATGAGAACAAAAACTGTAACAGGAAATGCAGTGTACTGGCATGGGTGAGGACTTTAAGGCCTTATTAAAATTCATGCCTCATAAGAAAAGAAAAATAGGGTCAAGTACATTTTTGTAATGGGATCAGAAGTGTCCGGTTTCTGCGTACAAGTACAGTGCTCTCAAAATTGTTTAATCTAGGAAGGTCAACAGTAATACATTTTTATGAAGCATTTTAGAATAAAATATCTTACTTAAGTTTACTGCCATAGTTTACAATAAATACTAAATAGAATAAAACATTCCTCCATCTTCAGATCCCAGATAAATAACAAATGTAGAAGATGAACCAGTTATGCATTTGTTTTCCCTCAATACTTCACAGAGGAGAAGTATTTAAATGCTTTCTGGCCTGGGAAAGCCTTTTAATCGAAATCAGACTTAAAGTATGACTAAATGGCATAGTAATTTCAAGGACCTGATTGTGTGAGAAAGGTGATAGGAACCATCTTACCCTAGACAGTATCTGGCACAGAGGTGCAAGGTCAAGTCAGCGTGATTCAAGACCTGATGTCTGGGATGTAATACTGGATGTTTGAATTGAGATTCTAAGTAACGGAATGTTTCTCATTCTCACTCTCCTTACCTAGTTCTTGCTGCTGAAAATAAGTTTTCTAACCCAGATGAAGGTATTTTTGCAGACATCGGTTTCTGAACAGGATTTTTTTGGTGATGCCTGTCCTAATTTTCCCTTGGGTGAAACAGGACAGTCCTCTGCTTTTACCTCAAACAATGATATTAATCAGATTGTTTCATTAAATAAAGAGGGACAATAAATCTTTTCAGCAGCAGACAGGTACATGGCCTGATCCAGAAATCGCCAATGTGACCCTAAGTTCGGTCTGGAGACATGAAAGTGTTTTAATACTTTTTATTCCGTTGTTAATGTATAATCTACCTGCATGAGAATACAACTCAGAAAGAAATACCTCAAAATGCAAATAACAAACAGCATTATGGGGCACCTTGAATGGATCATTCTAACCAGACCGTGACTTATAAAAAATCATAACATATTCTAGACATCTGTGGTAGAAAATCTGAGGTTTAGTTATCTGATAAAAGATTTCAAACTGCAGTCCTTTGGTGGCTATGGAAGTACAACAGTTTCCTGCAATAGGATGCATATTCTTTCTCTCCTCAGCTGTACACAATGGATCAATACTTGAAAGTATTTTAGCAATGCATATATCTTAATATGAATGTGATTTATCATTTCATTTTACATATAACTCTCAAGCATGTAGTATAATTCCATGCCTTCTAGGACTGAAAAATAAAAAAAACCAAAAAATGGTTTCTGAAATTCCAAAGCTTACAGTTGAGTATTATTTACAACAACTCTTATCTGTAGTCCCAGTGGCTTTACCTTTATTTTTATGTTATGTTATGGGATTTTTTGTTCCTATTGAGTAACCTTTTTAGTTTTTAAAGGAGAAACTAAAATCTTGCGCCCAATGTAGGTGTACGTTTTTAGGAGAGAAGAGAGGTGCCATGTGCTCTCTGTAGGAACAAAGAAGAAAAAACATCTGTTAACAGTATAAAAATGCAAAGTAGGAAGACTGAGCAATACAAAAGAAAAATACCAGCTTTGCAAGGTTTTACTCACCGACGGCTAGTCTTTGCTTTTTGACAAGTGGGTAATCATTAAAGTTAAGGTACATGTCAAACAGATTTTATCCCTAGGCTATTTAATAATATTTGTAAGCCTGTTACATAGATATCCTAGTCATAAAATGACATTATAAACCATGTTGGTTTGGCTTTTATGGTTATTTCTATGTCACATTTCATGGGAACTTCACAGTGTAAATGTATTGATCTGGTTATTGGTGTACCATCTACCATGCTATTAATGGCACAGAACACACTGGCGTTAATAAAAAAAGCCTTTTTCAGCATAGCAGCTGATGACAACAGCGTGAGTGAACTGTTGAACTAAAAAAAAAGTGATTCTGAGTCCTTTAGGGTTACCCCTTCTGGGCATGTAAAATGTAAAGCAACCTCTGAGAATTGCTGAGCAGCCTCAGCTTGTACTCAACCGCGAGGAAGGTGAGATGGTGAGCAGCTCCCTGGAGCCTGATCAGAACCTTAAAAGCAGGAAAAGGCAATTGCTTCCCCAAAGTGACTGTCATTTTCTTCTCTCACCCACAGCACTCTGGCAGTGTACTTCATACTATCCTACCCACTCCTGAACTGTAAACACCAAAATGAGTGTTTTCAATTACTCTTGACTACGGGATGAATATTAAAGGCCTTGCAGCCAGAACGTGCATTAACGCAAACTGTCTCGCGTGCAGTAGCATGGCATCCTCTCTGTGCCGGCACACAAATGCTTTTCCCAGAAATTATGCAAAATGCTGATGTCAGTCCCAGGGGAAACCCCGGGGGTGCAGAGGGGGAAAGGAAGAAAGAAGGAGGCTATAGAAATACATAAAGAACCAGTTTGTTTAAATTCATTTTTGAACTGAGCTATTAACTCATTTCAATAGATCTGACTAATTGCAGACTTCCAGAGGCTTGAAAAAGTTTCCTGCACATTTAATTTCTTCATAGTGCATTCTTAATGGACACAGAAATACTAGTGCAATCTGCAGTAGTAGCGGTACTTGGGGTTTTCTTGTCACACTTGCAGCTGGTCAGTCCAATTTCTTCTGGTCACTAGGTGGCAGAATGTGTGTTGACTTAGAAGCACAATTTTGCATTTGACTGAGAAGCTGGGACTTTCTGGTTCTTTTTCACTATAAAATTATCTCTCATATATATATATAAAAAAATTTCATTACATTCAAAGAACTGAGGGGGTTTTGGGCTTTTTTTTTTTTAGTTATTCTTTTGTAGAGTTGGAGTTAGAAAAACAAAATAAAACAAAAAAAACCCTCAGGAAACCGAACCAAACATGAGCTGCAGTTGTTTTCCCTCACAGTAAACCCTGTGAAAAAAGAGAAGAAAATCCCAGGAGCACTCCCTTGCCTGTCTCCAGCCCTGCTTCACTGTAGCAGGACACCCAGGCCCCACAGGGAAGCACTTCTTCTCAAACGCTGCATTGGCCAGACGCAGAGCTTCAGGGTGTTAGTGAATATCATCACTCTGCAGTACTGATTTAAGCTATGGCTTTCTATGGGAATCCCTTAAAATGATATTTCCTTACCAGGCAGGCAAGTTGCTGAAATGCTACCATAGCGATTAGTTGAATTAGGTTTCCATGGGAACCTCTTAGCAAATGTGGAAAACGTTCTTAGAACAGTCTTTTCCTACTTCCTATGTAGATCCTGGTCCCATAAAAAGTCTTCTTTCGCCTCTCCAAATCAGTATAGAAGAGCTTTGACCAGTTTCAAACTGAACGGAATAATTCCTTTTACTAGAGTAAATTAAGATCTGAACTGAGCTGTATTCATGAACACAGTGAGAAAGATATCCTATTACTCATGAAAACATGGAGAGTATTTTAATAGCAGAAATATGAAAGGCAATAGTATTTTTACTAACAAAGTCTTTTTTTTTTAATTATAATACCCTCTTGTGTTTTATCAAGTAAAAGAAAAAGATAGGTTAACATTTAGAGGAAATTAGATACAAGATTTCCTTTCTCTAGAACACAGATATATAATACCTATATGTATGCACTCTTTCATCTTTCAAAAAATTAGGGAAAATAATTATGTATTCTAAACGGTCAACATATTGCACATAGGTAATTAGTTTGTGTTTGTCTCTAGGGATACTCATTTGCTCCTAGGAAATAATGTTGGATTAATACTACTGCTGCTATTTTTAATGACATAAGAAATGAAATATTACTGAATTAAAATATAAATTATAGCACAAATCCTGATGAGCTAGACTTTCTCATGGCAATGCAATCTGCTGTCTCTCTGTGCATCTCTGCAGTGACTCCCTTGGCTAGCCATTATCTTCAGTGGGATCTGAACCTGTTTATTCATGGTTACAGATTTGGTCAGTGAAGAATACCATAAAGACATAAATATTTATTCACTTTGCATGTGCACAGAATTTTGAAACTGTGCAAGCTCTATTATTTGCCTTCCTGGGCCCAATTGCTCATCATCTTACACCTAGGCAGGAGAAACTGAGCATGTGAATCTAGTGAAGTGACTCATTCCTGTTCAAAATGAATGTAAAGTGTCACCACAGCAGGTAGTGTGTTTTCACATGTGCTTCACAGAATTATAACTAAGCAAAAAGGAGAAGGAGGGGTGAATGAAATCCCAAACTGCAGCTCTACCCATTTATATCTCTACTGAATCTGACATATTTTATAATTACCATGGCCAGTATGCAAAAGATGCTCTGTAGGTCACATTTTTCCCATTCAAATATTCCCTAGTAATCCATGCCAAAATGTTTGTATGCACATAAAAATAATAAAACTGATAAAGAAAATTTACATTATGGAGTTTAACATCTAAATCCTTTCAGCAGTATATTACTCTCTCATATTCCCTATTGTTCTCTCAAGAGACTCATGGATGTAATAACACGTTACAGAATGAAAACGCAGGGGATTACATTTCTTTATTTTTGCTTTTTTTAATGAAAGACCTTTAATGCATTGTCTTGCAGTATTCTCATCATTTTAATGTTTCTATTATAATAACTTATTCATGTGTAGGCTTTAAAAATTTAAACCATGTCATGATAATACTTTGGTATCTTCATTGCTTTTTTTGCATTTCATACTATTTTACTTCTGCATTAAGTATTTTGTTTTTGTCATATATTTAATTAATTGAATTATTGATGTGGTTAGCCAGTGCAGTAGTTATTTCAGAATAGTAACATTTTTATATAAACAATATCTTTTCACAAACACTGCGGCAAGCTACCTAGATATTACACACAGGCTAGTATGTGCCTCTTTATTGCTTTATAAATTTACAACTCAAGAGAAAATGACTGAGGATAAACTGTAATTTTCTAAGCTATTCTTGAATTCAATAACTTCATTCTCTTTCTTTTCAATTCCAGAAACACTGAAAAGTAAGTAAAGGTAATTGTAGAAATCAGGATTCACAAGGACATCTAGACTATTTCCTTGTCCTGCAACTATTTACCACAGACATTCCTGCAGATGGTTACCTAATCTTTTCTAAATGGTAGCAGCATTCATTAAAATTTGAGATTAATTTTCTATGAATTTATGACAGGGAAGTTTACAGTCTGTGAAAGATTCTGAAGCTAGATGAAGAGAAGTAACAAGAATCAATGTTTTAAGTCATAAGTACTGCAAACTCTACTCACTAAGCACATTTAAAATGACTGTGGTGGGTTTTTTAGAATGGTAAAGCTTCTAGGTGAAGAATGATATTGTATGTCTTTTTAAGAGCATTTTCTTGTCCTTGTTTAAGTCTCCTAAATTGTTTTTACAAAAGAATAATAAAAAATGGAGGAAGTGTTACTGGATGTGAATTTTGCACATTACATTTTTATCATTTGTGGTACCACAAAGTTGCTGTTTGTATATGGACATCATGGGTAGCTGCTAAATTTTATGTAGGAAGGGAAGGGAAGGGAAGGGAAGGGAAGGGAAGGGAAGGGGAGCCTTGGTTGTTGTAAACTGGCCAGGGAAGGGAAGGGAAGGGAAGGGAAGGGAAGGGAAGGGAAGGGAAGGGAAGGGAAGGGAAGGGAAGGGAAGGGAAGGGAAGGGAAGGGAAGGGAAGGGAAGGGAAGGGAAGGGAAGGGAAGGGAAGGGAAGGGAAGGGAAGGGAAGGGAAGGGAAGGGAAGGGAAGGGAAGGGAAGGGAAGGGAAGGGAAGGGAAGGGAAGGGAAGGGAAGGGAAGGGAACGGAACAAGAGCCTTGGTTGTTGTAAACTGGCCTGACTCCACCCAGCTAGGCCAAACTTTGTCAGCTGGCGATGTGGTCTAGAAGATCTTTTCCAAAACCATGGATCTACTCTGAGCTAAGAGGTTCGTATAACCTGTTTGCAAAGATATGTAGCCTTTGCTAGCTGTCATTGGCAGGTTAATGATCACATGTATGCAATTTCAAACATACTATTCCACCCAGTTCAGCCTGGGAGATGTGTGTATGGCACAACCCTCTGACAGGTAGCATGTTGCAATGGTATCCGGAATGGACCTGGAACCTCGTAAAAGGCCTGAACTCTCATGGTGACACCTATGGCCTTACCAAAGATGTCTCATAAATAACTCTTCTCTAGTCAACAGAATTACCTTAATAGGAAAACACGACACAAATGAATGGAAAATCAGTGACCTCAGAACAGATTTTCATAGTAACTAAATCCTTCCTTCAGAAATAAGTGCATGGGATTTTAAGTAGGAAACTACATAAGAGATGTACCTGAAAACTATCAGTAAAAATCACTCGGACCTAGATCTTCCATGATTTTCTGAAAATCCATTAGATGTTTTCACTGGATTTAGTAAAAGCACACTTTTCTAAGTCTCTCAGTTCCTCATTTCAGGGTCAGACTCAGCAATTCATATAATAGTTTTAAGGACCCAGATATCATACTGAGGCTAAAAAGCAGTATTCTCCTTCACTCTTACTGCATAATCCACACTTAGAAAAAATATCTGAGCTCATTTGCTAACACATCCTTCCTACCTCTATGGCCCATAAGTGTCAGAGAGGACCACATGGTTGGCTTTTATGACAGGTGTTGCCCATGCAATGCCTCTATAAAAACAAATGAACCGTTCAACTGCAGATCTGAGCTAAGCAATGCATAGTTTGTCAACCACCTCTTAGGAAAGTTCACCCTGAAGCCTGCATTAAAGAATAGCAGAGATACAAGATTACTCTGCTACTTAACACCAGACCAAATACTTAATACCAACATGTAGAAAATTGTACCAAAAAAAATTGAGCTAAGAGCATATGTATTTGATGGGCATAATCTTACCTGATCATAATGTACTATTCTTAACACAGGAACAACAACACTTTACTGGGTTGAGAAGATGAGTCCATTAGAATTAGTGAGACTATGATAATTGTACACGTCTACAAAATACACAGATTTCTCTGAAAGCCATCAGTATACTTGTTGTTTTGCAATATACATGTTTTTTAAAACCTTTAAAAATGCTTTTCTGTAGCTGTGACAGAGCCTTCTATTCCTTCATGGCAAAGTGCCTCCTGGTCCAGTTCTCTGCTTAAATTAGAAAGCAATATAAAACACAATCTAGTCAACATGACATTGATACTCATATTACGGAGAAAGATGGAGATGACACTACTGAAATGGTGTCATCCTCAAAGGTGGAAGGGCATGTCTGTCTTTCATCAATAAGCAGCAAAGTAACTGATTCTGGTACCTTCATTGTTTCTACATCCCTATGTGATGTCAGCCACTTGAATCACTTATTTGAAAATTCTCATGCATCTGCTGCAAATTTTACTGCAACAATCTGTACCTTTTGACCTCCAGAATGATTAATGAAAGTGTACTCTGTGGAGAATTGTGGCTGCTTCCCCTACAGATGTCAATAATAAGGATCATTAAAAACATCTATTCCCTAATGGCTGCACAAGATACATCTTGCGTAACTCATTTCATCTTGTCAGCATAATATGCCATGTGATTACCTAAAATCTGTCTTAGTTCATCATGGTCCAGCATTTTCAGAAATAATGCCAATAGTCAATGTATATGAACGTCTGGAGATTGCAAGCATTTTTTCAGTGAAGTTGTCTAGTTCTAGACTTAGAACTCTAGAGTTTGCGATACTCATTAGAATGGGAACTCTGATTGTAACTTAGGTAAATACGTTCTCAGACTGACCTGTTGCTTATGGACATAGGTAAACTAGGATCTAGTATCAGCGAAGTCTACAGTTAGTGGTGTTTTACTTAGTGCAGACTTTCTCTTAACAGCTAGAGACCTACAACTGGGGTGTGTATCATGGCTTTCTAAGAAAGGCTTAAGACTGGAATCTCATTGTGCTGCTCCTATGAACCTTTTGTGAATTCTCTGCAGAGCTACTTGCACATCTGTTGAGAGATATCCTAGAAATCTCTCCCATTGCCTCTACTCTGCTCTCTAGAAAGGGCTTGAAAAGAATCAGTTTGCTAGGATGCAGTAAAATGGCTACAAAAATCAAAGGACTGAGAGCAGCCCTGCTGACAAGGAGGACTCGGGGGTGCTGGTGGATGAAAAGCTGGACCTGAGCCAGCAATGTACACTTGAAGATGAACAGGCCAACCATATCCTGGGCTCCATCCAAAGCAATGTGTCCAGCAGGTTGAAGGAGGTGATTCTGCCCCCCTGCTCCGCTCTCGTGAGACCCTACCTGGGGCCCTGCATCCAGCTCTGGAGCCCTCAGCACAGGAAAGACACGGACCTGTTGGAGAGGGTCCAGAGGACGGCCACAAAAATGATCTGATGGATGGAACACATCTCCTCTGAGGACAGGCTAAGAGATTTGGGGTTGTTCAGCCTGGAGAAGAGGAGACTCCAGGGAGACCTCTTGCAGCCTTCCAATACTTAAAGGGGGTTTCTAAGAAAGATGGGGACAGACTTTTTAACAGGGCTTGTTGCAATATGACAAGGGGTAATGGTTTTAAACTAAAAGAGGGTAGATTTAGATTAGGCATGAGGAAGAAATTGTTCACAGTTAGGGTGGTGAAACACTGGCACAAGTTGCCCCGAGAGGTGTTAGATGCCCCATCCCTGGAAACATTTGAGGTAGGTTGGAAGGGGCTCTGAGCAACCAGAGCTCATTGAAGATGTCCCTGCTCGTTGCAGGGGGGTTGGACTAGATGACCTCTAGAGGTCCCTTCCAACCCAAACTATTCTATGATTCTGTGAATATGCACTGTAAACTGAAAATAAAAAAACAGTGAGTATTGAGGAATAGACAAACTGTTTGTGGGTGGAAAGAATGCATTTTTTTAGAACAGCTAAAGTATTGGGGGAAAATAGGCAGATTTTGGCCACACAAGCTTTCAGCTCTGATGTAGAAGAATCAAATTTGAAAGGTGCTAGGCATTTTATTAGTTACTTACAAACCTTGTCTTGCTAATGTACTTAGACTACCATGGCTCCAACTCTACTACCACAATGAACAGATTAGACATATTTCACCTTCAGTTAAGTGGTTAACAGTTAATTTCAAAAATGGAATATGGCAGAAGAGATTATAAATTCCAAAAATTCAGAAAAAAACCACTCTCCATCTTGACCACAGAAATTATACAGTGTGTATTATTCGTTTCAATCTAGTCTTCAAGAGTATGTTAAGTAGCCGGAAAAGCTAATGTTGAAGCTCACAAGGTACCAGTTCTCAGAAGACCACAGAAAAAGAATCCTAGCTTTAGATGTAATACAGAGACTACTCATCCTGTATTAATCTTGTGGAATAATTTTTACATTTTCCAGGATATATTTAAGTTTGATCTTTTCTTTTTATTTAAAAAAAATATTACTGCAAAAAGGTTACTTCAACTTGGTATTCATTCACAACTCAGAGTAAATAAAGTACGTATCAAAACTAAAATCTTACGATTTTAGGAACAACTTTCAGCAAATGAGAATACAATTCTCGTTTTTAAAATGATTATTTGCTTGATATATAAGTAGCAAACTCCACTAAAATATGTTCAAGAGATCCTATGTTTCAAAAGTAACATTCCATTAGTTTTAATGAAGGTTTTGAAAGTGCTGCAGCAATGGGTCTGCAAAGCCTGACTGAACTGGAGTGCTCTGTGCCAGAACTTACTCTGGAGCCCTGAGGTAGTTATATCTACAGTCAGAGCAGTTTATTTCCCAGGATAACTGCAGAACCCATTGATGCACGACATGGTTATACAAATGCCCACATGCTAACATATGTAAAACATCTCAAAAGGATAGTCTGGGTGCACAAGATCTACCTCTGGGAAAAGGGCTTGGTGCCACATGACAGCACATGTATAGAGTTTAGGCCACAGAACAGATGTTCCCATTTCTTACTTCTATGTAATTTATATTTTTAAAAAATCATTACAAGCTCCCAAAAGACATGAAGAAACAATTTTTATGTAGCATATTCTGTCCAAAAATAAGTCATTAATGCTAATATACAACCCCCTATAACGATAATCCCGGTTAACACTTATATGTAATTTTGATCACTTTATGTGGTGCATTTCAATTATTCTTTCCCGCTATCAAAAGGGTAGACAAGTCTCATTCTGCCCCATGTTGTGGTTTTAATACTGAACATCAGAGTAAAGTCACCTACAAATGACAATACATTCACCTCCATGAGTGTAAATCAAAAATCATGAAATAATGAAAATAAATGTGTGTATAACTGCTGTGTGAGCAGAATTGGCTCCGAAGAGATTAATTCCTGTGCTTGTAAGCAGCACACAAGACTGCCAGACCTAGAATAAGAACTTATGATTTTCTAGCTCCTTTCTTTATGTTCTGTTAGACCATGTGGATTCTTATGCATATCCATACAATTTAATCCTTTAGATTATAGGAACAATTACAGCTAGTTAAAGTGTGATTTCACTAAATCCTTATTCATGATGAGATCAGCTTGGATTTGCCTCTAAGTGGCAGTCTTTCAAAATGTAATGACAATAAATTTTTCCCAATATTAAAAATGGGACAGTATAATAATCTAGGAGAAAAAGTGCCAGTTCGGAGTCCGTCCTTTACTGTTGTTGTTGCCCTCTACTCTTCTCTTATTACCCCAAGGCCCATCATTGCTATTGGCATGAAATGTTACTGTTGTATGCATTAGGTACATACGAAACTGAAGTTAGGAATGTCAGCCACTATACCTCTGTTACGTTTCTGTGGTAGGACGTGGGCAGTTTGCTAAAAAAACAAGACTAGATTAAAAACTGTAAAACACTTCTGGAGAGAAAAATTACTATATTTAATCACTGGACTACTGGTGCTTTTCTAGACAAATGCCTGTAGCAATCAAGAAGTACACAAATATTAGTCTGAAAAGAAGGTGCTATTCAAAGTGTATAAATAAGATGTAAATAAATAAAGTAGTTCTTGCTAGCCCTAGAGATAACTCTCTCTCTGTGTGAGGGAAGACAAATCCCTTTGCTGGTATTTACAGCTGAAGCAAATTTTGGGTCCCACACAAGTTTCACAAACTAGCTGTAGATCTGGAATTGGGACTAATAATCCGAAAGTGCAATATTTCTGTGGCCATTTAGCTCCCTAGCTCTGGTAGTCAAAACACAGCTTAGAGATTCTAAATAAAACGACTTAAAAATTAAGGATCTGGGAAAAGTTTCTGGCCAAGTTGTAAAGAGCCTGTGTAAACACCACTACTTCAAGGTGTAAGTTGTTGGAGGGAGTTCCTTCTGGTTCCTCTCATGCCCTCTGCAAGGAGTAGAACCTCTTAAATGTCTTAGAAAGCTTACAAAGTTCCCTGTAGGACACAGAATTTGGAGTAGCAGAAAGAAGACTGCTTCAGGCCCCAGGGCACTAGGAAAAGCAGGAATCCTATGATTCTTACCTAAATAATATCC
Source organism: Phaethon lepturus (assembly GCF_000687285.1). NCBI lineage: Eukaryota > Metazoa > Chordata > Aves > Phaethontiformes > Phaethontidae > Phaethon > Phaethon lepturus. The sequence goes on along the minus strand of NW_010564235.1, from coordinate 23,253 downwards.
AATGAAGAATGTCAGCCAAGCAAAAAAATGGAAGGAAAAAAAAAAAAGGAAAACAAAGGTATCAAAAAAAGAAAACATCTCTTCAGAAGGAAAGAGATCACATATGCCTGCATGTCTGATCAGGGTCAGTCTGGCTCTGCTCACTGCAGGAGGACTCTGTAGGGCTGAGGAAGACAGAATAATTTAATCATCAGGGCATCTGTTTTCATTGGCTGTATCTGAACTTAATTCAGAACATCCTCAGGGTAAATAAGCTAAGGTACTGTTTTTTAACTGCTCCGATTAACTAAAATTTTAGTATGTTATAGAAATATATATTTAATTTTATCCACATCACTATTTCCTATTACCTCTAAGCTAAGTAACTTCTGTTAGAAGAAAAATGTCACAAACAATTGCGGGTGATTATATTGGTTCACTGTAACAATATACAGCAAATGAACAGATAAACGTTCAACCTAATTCAGGACTGACTGTACTAATGCTGTACCAGTGCATTCCAGTGGGCAGTAGGTGATATTTTTCATATAAAGAGCTTATTTCATAAAAAAGCAGTTTCAAGGCCAGATTCATTGATTAATATGAAGTAACCTAGGAATTTCAGACAAAAGAGAAGAAAGGAGAAAGCAAGAAGAATAACATTTTGTAAAAGCTGTAATATCTTAATTTATTTTTTTGTATTATAGCTACAGTTTGAATATCAATTCTAAATAAAAAAAAACTCTCTGAAAATAAAACAAAAGCCCATTTTGAGTTACACATTTAATTCAGCCCCAAATATTTCTGTCTCATGAAGCAAAAAATCAGTTATTCCAGAAATCATATCAATGAATGAATTTGGAAAAATGGAAATTAAAAAAACTTTATTGCCTCTACTCAAGTGCACTAGGTTTTACATTAAAAATAAATTATTATTTCCTACACTAGACTGCTTCATAATAAAAATAGTATCAACTTTATGTTGTGAAAAAGAAATAAAAGAATCATAATTATGTGGGATGTAATTCAAGAATCATAATTACATTGAGCATACACAGGGATAAAATGTTAAAGGAAATAACCAAAGGATAAGCAGCTCTGAATTCTGTTCATCCCACCCCATAAGGTTGTTAAGAAATGAACATTTCTAAATTTATACCAAGTATGAAATAGTAGTTAAGAATCTTTGAAACCCATTATATTTCCTATTCCATATACTTACGCACTGATGGAAAAATTGCTGATATTTTCTGCATGTGCTGAGGCTGAATAAACTGAGCCACCAGGAAAGTGAGTACCTAAACCCAGTCATCTTATTCTGCTTCAGACTTGGCATACTGCTTCATGGCTGTGAATTTTTATCATGTCCAATCTATTGATGCTGCTGCTTGTCAGCTGCAGTTTTCATTAGGAAAAAGGAGTTACAGCTGACGGTAGGGTTTGTAGGAGTTCATAAACATTCTGCTACTGTTCAAAACTGCTGCGACGAACTAAAAGCAGACATATTATCTGCATTTTGAACCCACATGAAAGTAGAGCTATTAGGCTATAAAGCATGATCACTCAACAAGTTAATTAAAGATAAAACCTATAAAATTAAATACGGCGTATTTTTTCTGACCTGGTCCAGGGCAGAACAACAATCTGGCTCTTCAGTCTTTGCTCCTAACCAGGAGCTCTGTGTCTTCATAACCCTTCCAGTGGGATCTCTCTGAATATTCTTTTTGGAATGGTTATGTAATGGAAAGGGTGAACAGTGCATGCTTGCCTCCACTGCTCCTGCTTGCTTTGGTGATCCTGCCAGGCCACAGGACTTAGCGCAGTCCTCTGCATGGGGAGGCTGATGGATGAGTGCCAGGCTGCCCTCAAGGAGTCCGTGCTGCGGCCACTGACAGCCTGGTAGGACATTTTCCTTGATCATCAATATAATGTTCCCTAAGCATCTTCTGCTTGTATATCTCTCTAAGGTCACTTTGATATAAATAACCAGTGACAGATGAGGCCTGTGGGTTGCTTATTAGAGAGCCAGTGGTAGATATTTTATTCGAAGCCTGATCAATCGCAGCACAGCAAGGTGCTGGAGATCCGTACATGTCACTGTAGGACCGTAACAAGACCTTTTCTTCTTCAGTCAGGATCTGCAAACTATGAACAGGGTTTCTGCTTACAGAGAGTTTGGCGAATCCAGTGGTCTTCACCTACAGACAGCAAGGCCACACAAGCTCCCGAAGGGAGTGCTGTCTCCCTTATGAATAAGGACAATCTTATTTGGACAAAAATGACTAAAGTTATGGAGGTAGATCTGATTGATTGTGAAAATGGGAGCAACATTCTCATTTCTCTCGAGTGAGTCAGTTTGGCTGTGGAAGGTGCCTGGATAGCATCTGCACCAGGACAGCAAACAGGCCCTCCTCCAGTGATGCTCACACCTGCAGGAACTTGCCACTGCGATGGTCCTGGGGTGTTAGGAAAGGCAAAATATAAAGCTGTTCTGTGCTGTTTGCTGTAAGTCAACAAAAATGAGGGCATGCTGGTTTAGAAAGATGGCATCTGATATAGAAGATGGACCTCAGAAAAAGACAAACAGAGGTATTTTTAAAAATAGAGGTAGGGTGTGTATTTTTTAAGAACTAGGCCTGTTTTCTTCTACTTATGTATTTATTATTCTTTCTTTTAGAAGAAAATTACTCCATCAGTAAGGCTTGAGATTCATTAATATCATTTAGAAATCTTTCCCTTTGACAAATACAATGCACATACTCATGTGACTGTTTCATTGGAAAATTGTTGCCCAGACAACTCAGGCTACATAGATCACCGTGAACTGGAGGACCCTAATTTTTATTTGAATTCCTCAACTTTACTTTCCCACCCATTGAAATCTGTTCCTTTTTTATTGTTATTGCCTTTTAAAAGCTCTTACTTTCAGAGGCTTTTCTCTGCTTCCTCTTAAGTTTTCAGGTTTCTTTGGTATGTAGGAGCCTGTAAGCTGTACAGTTTTCCACAGTACTATATGTGGCTGCAAAAACACCTCACGTCCTCCAGATCTGACTTTCTGTCTCCCTCCCCGACTTGCTATTCGTACACCTAAAGTCTGTTTCCCCCTTTATGTACCAGCATCACACTGTATTCATGTTAACCTCTCTAAATCTCTCTATTAATCTAATTAATTAATTTATTAATCTCCCTAAGCTCTCAGGGCACAGCTACAAGCAGCGGGTGTAGATTTTTACTCTTAGTTATTAAAGTAAAACACAGCACACCAAGATACTGATGTCATCCAGTCTGAAAAGACTCACATTTGATACCGAACACTGGGGAGACCCACTATTAACCATACTGCTTTAAGATCTGCTGGTGAGTCAAGTTCCGTTTCATTTAACTTTAACGTATCTATACATTTATCTTTATCAACAACATAAAATAACTCAAGATAGATAACAGTAAAAGGAAAAATTTCGCCTCTTGTATTCCATTTGTTGAATGGCGTTAGTTGTAATACTGTATAGAAAGTAGTATTAGAAAGTCCACAGTAAAATATTTACTTCTACATTTTTTTGGGGAAATACATACAGTATTCCAGAGATATAAATCTCCTTAACATGTCCAGATAGACACTTTGGATTATCAAAACTTGGTTGGTAATGTATGAAAAATTTGAAGAAAAAAAGAGTAATATAAAATTCCTTTCTTCAGATTTGTTCCAGATGTTTTCTCTAATACCAGTGACAAGGTTGTGGTATTTCATTATTTACATATTCTGTATTCTGCTTGGAAATATTTTTTATTTTAAAAAAGTCTTTTTAATTGAAGGTTTTTTAGACTGGGAGCAAGTACACTTGTTAAAATATAAGTCAGGATTAGAATAAAGTATTAGATGGAAATCGTGTTTTATACTGAAATTGAATAGTCATGTGAAAAATATCAAAATGACTTTAAGTAGCAATGATGATGCAAAAATCTGAATAATTTAATTTAGCCCAGTGTGTTAAACAGTATAAACTACTGTGTTACTGTTAGAAGACAACAACCAAAATGCAAGAAATGAACTAGTTGGAATGCACAGCCTATCTGAAAAGGAGGAAATTTCACTGTACTAGAGCAGCAAATGGAAAAGGGCTATTTACTGTCTATTTACTGACTACTTAGACAATGTAAGAAGGAGATGAGAGAATTTTTTCAGTATCAACAAGAGAGAAAAGAAAGGTATAAAAGTCTATTATTTCTACTGCATATGCACATATAATTAAAGCCTCCCATGCTAGAATCCATGAAATATAGTTCAGTCCCAAGTTACTACTTACTCCATAAATGGTATACTAACAATGGTAGCATTTTCAATATATTTTTCAATGATAAGTATTTCTGATCCAGCAATCTATAAATAAGAATTAGGACACATCCTTGTTAAATATTAAGCCAAAATTAATTCTTGGTCTGTCTGTTCCATTTCCACAAAGGCTTTCTGTAACCTGCTTGTAGGG
>NW_010564235.1:0-18063 GCF_000687285.1 Phaethon lepturus | reverse complement strand
GAATGCGAAGATGTGCTAGATTGCAGGCCTTGAATGAGAGAAAAAGGGACTGCCAAGACAAGCCCGTGTGCGTGCCAGCCACCTCCGAGCACGATCACCCACCACCAAAAACATCAAGAGACTTGGACCCCGGGACACCGCGGATCCGTGGTGGTGACTATCCTTGCAACTCTATCCCGAATGCTTGCTTGATTTCTGTCTTTTTATTCCATTCTGTCCTATTGCTACTAGTTCTTTACTTTTGATAATAAAGGCTGTCTTGGGTATACGGCGTTTGACCTCGTTTGTGTCTTAATCTCGCTCTCAGGATCATATCGAAACCTCCCCCGACATTGGATCGGGACATTTAAATTGGCGTCATGGATAGGATCCTTTGAGACGAGAGTGCCGTATTATTTCCCAAATAAGTGAGACCTCTCAGGAAAGTAAGCGGCATGGGTCTGTGTTTGAAACTCACGTGCTGCCTTCCTGAGATGACCGCTTCCCCACCTTAAATAGGATGAGTGACCTTAAAACTGCCCCTTTGGGGAGAGAAATTTTGTTTGAATTTTTGGAAAAATTTAATGCGCGACCCTCTGTACCCGAGATGGACTGGGCTCAGGGAAATTGGTATAATTTGCAGAGTGTTGTTGATCGAACAAGCGCATTGCGAAAGGATGCGAGAGTGAGATCAGGAAGGGGAAAATCGATTACTTGTGCTGTTCTTGGTGCCAGTTTGGCCGCTGCTTGTAGAGGTGAGGGAACGCTGCTGAAACCTTGTTCGGTCCCTTCAGGGCAAGTGGTGAACTTAAAGGTACAGCTTGAAGGAGAGAGAGACCAGGTGAAACATCTGCAGACTGCTCTTAAGGAGCAACTCCTTGCGGGCACTGCCCATGAGGAAATACCCCCAAGATCAGGAACTGGTTACCCTTTTGATGACTTGCAGGCAACGACAGAAAAAGTAGAGAAATTAGAACCGCCCTCGCTGCGACCCTTGGTTAAAACCGAGTATAATTACAATGATGATCAGGATCAGTGCCCCCAAGTCACAACCAAGGAGGTCCCCTATACCGCCACTGAGTTGGCAAAGTTAAAAAAGGATTTTGGTCAAACCCCTGGGGAGTCAGAGACAGAGTATGTGTGAGAGTATCGTTGTCTGGGGGGGATCAGATTTTGCTGAGCGAAAAGGAGATGGAGCAGTATTAGGGACCAGGAGTATTTTTAATTACTGCGAATCACCGTGCCCCTTGGTCTTTAACTCAGCAGGCAGCCTGTTGGGCAGGGGGTTTGAGACCCTTGGAGAGGGGGGATCCCCTCGCAATTATAGGGACTGTCTATCAATTGGTGGAAAGTGCGCAGAAGGCAGCTTGTTTGCAGATGATGTATGATTGAAAATTGGAACCTAGGCAGGAGTCCCCGATGATGATGCTGGTAGACCTTGAACGAATGACTCCCTTCATAAGGGGACTCCCCAATTCCTTTAAAGCCGATCCGTATACAATTACAGGGGAAAATACAAGCAATGCCTCGGGGCGAAGGCGTTGCGACTGCTGTAGAAGGACTTACTCCTGATCGGCACCACTGGCCCCCAGATAGGAAAATGTGGACGTGGGGGGAAGTGGCACAAGAATTGATTAATTTGACCTCGTTTGTGTCTCAATCTCGCTCTCGGGATCATATCAAAACCTCCCCTGATATTGGATCGGGACACTTGCCCACCTAGTTTCATTAGGTTTCAGAAAAGTAAAGGAAATCTCCACACTTGTGTTTAGCACAAAACACATAGATCTCAGTCACAGGAAATTGTTTCTGTAAACTTTCAAAAACATACATCTATACATTTTACATAGCCCTAGGTTTCTACCCGTATCAACACATCTGTATCTACAGCACACATTTGGGGGATTCTTTCCTTTCTCCTGAAATCAATTTGGTTTATATTTATTTTATTTTGGTTTGCTTTGCTTCAGTTTAATGTATACTAAACAGACCTGCTTAGTTAATCTAGATAATTCCTTCATAGGACACAGAGATATACTGCAACTTCGATACAGTAATGTACATCAAGTGTAGGCAGAAATAGACAACCAGTCAGTGCAGAAAAGTTAGACAGAGTTGCAATTTTACCTTCAGCTGCTCAATAACTAAAAAAATACACATACTAAAGTGTATACAATCACAGTCATCAGTGAATGTATGAGATAGAAGCACACCTCAAGATGATTTAATTTGTGGAGCATTTCCTGCTCTATTGCTATGTAGACTTGTGTCCAAAAGAAGGAAGAAGGATCTTCTCTGCTCTTGTGTTATTCCAAAATATGAACACCTAAATACACTGTGTAATTAGAGAAAAAAAAAAGTTAGGATAACAAAAATGGAGAACAAGAAGTTCTTATGAAGCAGACAAGGAGCTATAAAGGGTGGACCATTAGGATCATTTTGAAACACTAAAAGCAATGCAAATCAGTTTGTGTTACATCTTCAGTGAACTCTCCCCACATAGGCTGTTTAAAGTAAATAAATGCAGCTGGTTGGAACGTAATGTTGACAGCTCCATAGCTCTTTAGCCTTTCTTTTCTGTTGTCCAGTCTCAACCTGACTTAGTCAAGATCATTATACCAAGATGACTAAAAGAAAAAGGAGCAATCTCATGGGAGCAAAGCTGTCAGTTTACAAAGATAAGGTTTTTTGTGTTCTTTAGGTTTTCTATTCATGACCTTCTACGTACATTTGCTCGCCTCATGTCCCTCCTTTGCACAAAACCATTGTGTGTTTATATTTGGGAAGAATATAAACAATTCTTATAACTTCAAGTTACATGTAGTTCATTCCTGTTTTCTAAAAATAGAGCATATTTATGAGAAATTTTATCAATATTCTCTTTTATCTATTTTTGTCTTTTTTGTCTATTTATGATATGTTTCTCCCACAGCCATAGTTTATTTTATTGTAGTATTACAGAGAAGTATGCCTAACATGACATCAGGAAATAAATTAAAAAACCCTCTTTCCAAAGTTATATAAGAATCCTTTTTCCAAAAGTATATGAGAATAAAGACTTCAATTTTTAAGAATAATTTAAGAGACAGAAATATAATGTCAATTAAAATGCTTATACCATTACAATGTATTTTAAAGAAATTTTGAGATCAGAAGTTTTGTTCTTTCAGGAGCACTTCCAGTAAGACAAAGATATCATATTACAAATAAGCTCCACATGATGTTATGGATCATTAAGTACACTAATTATTTAAGATTATTCAAAATACATGCCGCAATATGAGCCAGAGCTGGCAGTCAGATTAACAAAAAGTACAGCACAGTGACTGTGTAGATGATGAGTACAGAAGTTCCACTTGCCTTGAAAAAATATTAGTGATTTTTTCTTCATGTACTGGAAATGCCTCTCACACTACGGTTTCTACTACTGAAATCACAGTAGAAACATACTTTAAGACTTCTACAGCTGAATCATGGCTTTGTTTACATAACTGTTCCCTCATGGGCAGATGTTTGCCTATAAATATGTACATTTTCAGGACAGATTCCTTAAACCTTTTGAATAACTCTATGCTTTGAACAGATCCTAGGATATTTTCTATAAAGAGAATAAAAACAAAAATGTAACAATAGCCATAATCACATTTTCTTAACCTGTTATGCATGGCCCTATGTCATACTTGCCAATATAATTGCATTCATTCCAGTGATGCCAGGACTGATTGACAGTGTTGTAAATATGTAAGCAATGAAGAGAAATGCAAATATTGCAGCTAAATTCTTTAGCAGCATTTACTACTTCATAGGAGAGTTCCCCATCTTTATCCTATGTTATTCTGTCTTTAAAATTGCCAGAAAAGTCAAGACATTGCATATTCTACATAACAATGAAGCCATCAATGTCGATCACATTCTCTGAGAATGATATAGCTATCACATAAATTAAAGGGAAAACATCTAATATCCATATTAATATACTTATGTATGCATCTCAGTGTGACCAAGTGCATAAAAAGGTTATATACTGCCATTCCAGTATGTATGCAGCTCTGATCCTCCTTGTCTTACTACTCCTTCTCATAACTCCATTTGACTTATCATCCCAACTTTCTGTCTAAATATATAATTATGTGCTCTCTTGCTGACACTGAGTATGAAATTAGAGAAAATGTGAAGTACTATATTTAATGGCATAAAATGTTGGGTCTTAAATCTGTATTAATTTTTAATTTGTGTGTATCAGGTTCGTCAGTGTATGTTAGACTTACTTAGTTAAGTATATATCTGGGATATCATATATTAACCACTGGTGGAAAGAATGTAATTCAGAAGAGATAACTTTTCAACTTCATTAAATTACTTTTGTGGTTGCAAATGCAAATGAAAGGGACAAGTACACTGTGTCTTTTGCTGCCTAAAGCCACTGGCCATTAAATGGTCTAGATGCTAGGCTTGGGTTAGCTCATGAATAACTACCAAAGCACTTTACTTAAATGGGTGGACTAAATTATTCATTCAGATTTAAAGTGGCCCTAATTCATTTTAGCTTACTTGGTAAATGTGAATGAAGTCTCTGAATGAGAGTTGTCCACAAAATAGAATAAGTAATTTATTTTTGGGATCACACCTTCAGTTGAGTCTGAATTTTCTATGGCATTCCCTCAAAGACAAGGCTGGAATATGTCTCTGCATCTCACTGCTGCTTTTCTTATTTCTTCCAACTAGACATTTGAGGTTTTTTCTTCTGATGTTTTCCTTCTCTCTTGGATGTATAAGTATCGGACATTTGAATGACAGACTTTAAATTTCTGTAATTTGCAAAGCAGTAACAGGTGTAGGCAACCAACTACTAATGGGCTATTTGTCTACTTTTTTTTTCCATGCAACCTCTGAGTTTTTTGTGATGAATCTTCTGCAGGATACTGACATGGTTGTCAAGAGAACACTAAGCTGAATACTCATCTTTAAAATTCCCTTTTTTTCAATAGCAGATTCCCATGTACAATGGGGAATAGGAGTTACAAAAAAGGAAAAAGATCAAATCTTGAGTGTATCAATCATGTTGCTTTGTCATGGTCACAAAATCTCTCTTCTGAGATACAAATAAAGGAGCTCATCAGTTAGTGAGAGCATTTCAACATGACCCAACATAACACAGCCACAAAGATAGAAAATATTAATAAGGCAAAGATTATGAAGAAAGTCAGTCCATTTTCAGCCTTTCTCTTTTGAGTCAAAGAACAGATTGAAACAATACTACCTCATATTACCGGGTTGGCTTGCTTTTTTTTGGATCCTAACAGATTGACCTGTCTCTCCTCTTCTCCTGTTCCTATGTAGAATAGATACGTAGTTCTCCTCAGAAAGGTTCCAGTGTTTGTCCAGTGGTGTTCTTCTACACATTGTGAAGCAGATCCTCAAAATCTTACTTAATTTTTTTTTTTTTCATTTGATCCTCAAAATCTTACTTAATTTTTTTTTTTCATTGTGTAGTTCAGTCAGCAAATTCTAGCATAGATGCATATGCATTTAGCTTCAAAGTTTAGTACAACCTTATTTGTTAACGTGAATTATGAGGTAGAGTCCTTGGATCTCCCATAAAATAAAAAAAAACCAAACAAACAACTGAGTGTTAAGAAACTTTTACAATATAAGCTTCTATTAATATTTTTGCACCTATTCAAACTATATAGTTAGTTTTCTGACTTTCAGCATTTGCAGGTTTATTTGTAAAAGTGATTAATTTGAGTACTGCATGGTTGTGATCATGTGGTCCTTGAATTAATATGACCTACAAAAAAGAAATCGGTTTGTTTAGTCTCTCATCTCAGTTGCCCCCAAAAGCATACAAACGTAGTATAAAGAGGACAGTGGTCAGTTGACTCCATGTTTACCAAATATTGAATGAGAAGTACTTTAATGGATTTAATCTTAGAACAAGCCAAAGTTAGGCTAGATACTAGGAAGAAGTGTAATACAGGGACAGGAGTTCCTTTTCTACTAGTGTATGGGCACAAAATTTCCCTATGATATTTATTACGAAGTATATCTGTAGAATGAAACGTAGCAGTACCGATGTTCTCCCTATCCATCCCACCATACCTGTCTACCACACACAGACACCTCAATCTCCATAAAACCCACGATACGTCTTTTTTGATTACCTATTGCCATCAAATACAATACATATGAGAAATAATAAATAAATCTTATCAATATATGGAATACACGATCCAACATCAGATGCACATTGTTCATCTGTTCTTCAGTGAATTAACGTGGAGAAAAGTTCTGTGTACGTTTTAAAACACTCCTGTTGATCATATCATATTCAGGTGATTGGGATTTAGGCATCCTAAAGTGACTGAAAGATAACTTAAAAGAGGGATAACAGACAAATTAACCTCAAGACCCTTTATTTCTAACCCTTTTCCTAGACAGAAGATGCTTTTTTTTTGGGGGGGGGGGGCGGGGGCAGGGAAGAAAAAAGGAAAGGAAAGGAAAGGAAAGGAAAGGAAAGGAAAGGAAAGGAAAGGAAAGGAAAGGAAAGGAAAGGAAAGGAAAGGAAAGGAAAGGAAAGGAAAGGAAAGGAAAGGAAAGGAAAGGAAAGGAAAGGAAAGGAAAGGAAAGGAAAGGAAAGGAAAGGAAAGGAAAGGAAAGGAAAGGAAAGGAAAGGAAAGGAAAGGAAAGGAAAGGAAAGGAAAGGAAAGGAAAGGAAAGGAAAGGAAAGGAAAGGAAAGGAAAGGAAAGGAAAGGAAAGGAAAGGAAAGGAAAGGAAAGGAAAGGAAAGGAAAGGAAAGGAAAGGAAAGGAAAGGAAAGGAAAGGAAAGGAAAGGAAAGGAAAGGAAAGGAAAGGAAAGGAAAGGAAAGGAAAGGAAAGGAAAGGAAAGGAAAGGAAAGGAAAGGAAAGGAAAGGAAAGGAAAGGAAAGGAAAGGAAAGGAAAGGAAAGGAAAGGAAAAACGGGTTTCACATTCAGTAAATAGGAACAACTGTCTCCATTGTGATTCAAAGCATTTTCAAAAACTATGCATATACATACCATGTGTAAAAGTACGCATCTTTCCATATAAAAAAGCATAAATGAGAGCAGAAATGTTAAGAAGGAAGTGGTATGTGTACCTATAGTTTTTACATTTTGAATGTTTCCGAATAACCCTCGCTGTGACTTGCAGACTACCTACATGCCTGGTCCTAAGCACACTTGTAATTCTTGTCCTTGAGCTGCGCTGGAGATGGTGGCAAGCCCACAACTGCAACTCTTCTCAAATGCTGCCACCTAAAGGCTAAAATGAAATACAACTATAGAGATGTGCTCATAACCAAACCCGGCAAAAAGGAGCAAGTGGGAAATCGTTCACAACTGCGCAGCAGTGGCAAGTAAAATACATTACAGAGTTGTTGCTTGGATATCACGTAGCAAATGCATTTGTGTTTGATCCCTCATGGATAATTACCCAAAAATACTTCGGGGATATAGTTTTGTCAAAGAACAGGCCAACATTAAGCACTGTATCTTCAGTAGTCTTATTACTGAAACATCATTAAATTTATAAATCAATTAAACAAAATTAAAGAGTAAAAGAAAAACTATTTTTATGAGCTAAATGACTCAGAATTATGACACCACTAAAAATCTCCAAACTTGCTTTATAGTTAAAAATATGCTTCCTCTAATTGGAACATGTAATTCTTGCCAACTCCGTAAAAAAAGAATGCACAATATGTTTGAACATTTGTAATTTTGATTATCTCTTAAATATTTGGGAAAACGTAATAAGCAGGATAAAAATGAGGATTTGGCTCTAATCGTTTTTAAGTTGAAGATTTGGTAATTAAAGAACAACAACAAAAAAATCCTGCCTATCACATTTTTTGTTAGAGCTAGATGGGTTTTCCATATAAAATAGTTCTTTAAGAGACAGGATTTAAAACAGTCACTAAAATTAAGTGGATCTTTTCATTATCCTGATAAAAGGTAGTTTATGTCATAGGAAAGGTATTCTATGCCATAGGAAACATAACTAAACTTAATTTACTCTTAAAGTAATTTACATATGCCATCTTTGCAATGCTTTAAACTATCTTGAAAAATCAAATAATAGAATGCTATAATCAACAGATGTAAAATTTTGCAGATTTTAACTATTTAGATGTTAAGTCTATAATCACTAGACTTCATATGAAAGGCATAGGATTGGAAGAAATGAATGGGAAAGAAGCTTGAAATATAGACTCCCTGTACCACTGTAGCCCTCATGGTTTCAGAATAAAAGCAAAGCAAGTTCTACAGATAGAGGCAATATCACATATTATACCAACTAATGAAGTTAGAGAAATAAATATAATTCTGGGCTTTTGCAGTGAAAACTTTTTTCCCCCTGAATTTTGCAAATTGATTTAATACCTTCCCCTACAAAATCTTGATGCACTTAGTGCAGGCAATACATGTTAGACCAATATATTTGACATTCATAGTAGTAGCTTCCCTGTCCCTGACTTGCATCTCTACTTGTCAGTGTCCTTGTATTTCACAGTGTGACACTTGACTATGAGCAAGGCAAAACAAAAACAGAGGGGAAAAAAATAAATTGTTTTGTTTTGTTTTGTTTTTAAAATGTGACCAACAATTACCCAGTTGCACTGGTATTGAAGAGTCTGCCAAATGTGTGTGATTTTACCACTTCAATTGCTATTTTTCTGATGTGTAAAAATTGAGTTTAGGAATAAGAGTATCCAGATTCATTTATTTGTGGGATAAAATGAAATTTTAATTTCACTTTGTACCAAGAAAGGCTGATATAAGATTTCATTGTCTATGATTCTTTATTTCCTTGTTTTGGCTTTGATTTTAGCATGTTATTTTCAGTCAACACTAAAATCAAAACAACAGGCAATGACATAATCAAAAAGTGTCATGCAGCCAATCAATAGAAAAAAAATAGTTTCCTGAAAAGTTATGAAAAACTTTGTTCATTAGCAGAAAATATTAACATTTTATCATATCTAAGGTATACCTGTATTAAATCATTGCAGTGATAACAGCCTCTACAGGACTGCCATTCTGTATATAAGCACCCTGGTGTCCTTCATTTGCCAAGGAATATGTGTTTTGTTTTTATTTCAGTTCCAGTTTTCTCTCCTAGGGCATTATCCAAACTAATTCTCCCCATCAAAAGAAAACAGTAGCTTTAGATGCTGTCTTTTCAGGTAGTTGATGGGGCTGGCCCACAATGCTGTTGACATGACTGATGGCAAAGTAGGTACAGCAGGATACCCAAGGTGTACTCCAGTCCCTGGCAGTTCCTGTCTGGAAAGTCTCTGTACTTCCTTCTGGCCTGTGTGTCTGCTTCCCTCCCCTGTGGGGCTGGGTTGTTGACAGAGGACAAGCTGGACACAGGAACTGCAAGCTGCTCCCAGATTCTAATGGTTTGGACAGAATTGCACAGTAAAAAAAAAAAAAAAAGGACTAATTACTCTGGCAACTTGGGAAAACAATTGGATTTTTTTAAACATCATGCATAGAAATCAGTGTCGCATGCTGTTTCCTAGAACATGGGATTTTTTGGCAATTGAGCCAGAAAAAAAAAAGTTTGGCTATATATGGCACTCATTATTTTTGTTAAAGACATTCTTTTCCATTGTTTTCATTTGGCCAGAATTTCTTTCCAGATTCTTAGTAACAATCAATTAATAATGCTGTGCGGCACAAGACATTTCTACAGTCTGGTGTACGCTGCATAGATCCTCAGTCTAACAGCAATCCAGCTCAGTAAGCTTGCACGATACAGTACAGCTGCCTATGGTGCACATACTTGTGAGTCTAGAAGTAATTAAAGAAATTCTGCCTCTGCAAGGCTATGTAGTTTGGGTGCTTTATGAATGCTACTCTACTGATTCTGATACCAAGGGCATTTAGGAAGAACTATTTGGACATTTCTGCACACCACACAGCAACTAGCATAGGTCACAGAACACAGATTTCAGTATGTGCACTGTATGCGTATATATTTAATGGAAAGAATAAGAGGGCTTAATCTCTTCTTTGGGGAATGTACAATTGAAATAGTTCTGATTTGATTCCTTCTCATGATAACCACTGTGAGATTTCAGGTGTTTCAAGTTCCTAAAGCTAACAGAGAACTATTACTACTACTCTACTACATTGTAGTTGGAGATCTTATCCCATAAGCTTTTTTCTGTAAAACCCTGATTGTTTTGATAATGTACTGTGAAACACTGATAAGCATTCTTGTAGCCTTATTCTGCAACCCTCCTTCTGTATTAGAAGGAATGTTCTTAGCACTAAACATGAGCTTCTGTCTGATTCCTGTAGATATATTTCATATACCTTTTTCAAGTGCCATACAGTACCTTTCTAATTATGTTTTGTGGGAAACATGCTTATATCATCAATTTATTTTTTTCCACTCATTAGCTATTTTCATCACAAAGAAGTAGCAAAAGAAAGCGTAGTTAATTGCATAAGAGGCCGATTCAGGACAAATGCAATGTTTTCTCATCACATCCCATCACACAAGGTTACCATTTCTCCACTTTTTAAATGTCTATCCCTTGCTGCTAACACACAAAATTGAACACTGCCTGTGGCATTTACTGTACCTTCATCTGCTGGATTAAATGTTGTCTCAGCTGCTCTACTCCATCCCTCGGGGACCAAAACCGTTACCATTCAGAACACTCTCAGCAGCAGAAGCAGCAGAACACCAATGTCTCATCCAAACTAACAGCATAAAGGTGATAGCTCACTACGATAGTAGCCTATTCACCTTTTTATTCATTCTTTTTTATGTTTTCCTCATAGTTTATAGTCTTTTTTGGTATCAAGCAGGGACCTGAAGGATTAATCACTCTCTTACAATTTCTGACCACATTTTATTAGAAGTGAGCCAGAACCCAGAACTGCTCCTGGGCAGAGCTGTGTGAAGGGTGGAAATTTTATTTCAGATAGGATTATCAGATGTACAGCCTGAGAAGACAGGGCAATGGCCCAATGATCCAGGAAATGTTTCCAGTTCCTTCAGGTTTCTTTTCATCTTACAATACTACTCTGGAGATTTCGAAGTCTGACTTCGATCAAAGTCAGAATGGAAAGCAACAAATTTCCAAGTTCTCTATTGAGAAAAAAAAATCCTTTAAAGTGTTTTAGTTGAAACTGCTTCTTGTGCAATTTGATGAAAGAATCATTTGGGGAATTGGCTTTGGACATCTTTCAGTTGCCTCCCTGATTTCATTCCCAAGTAATTCTGAGAAAACTGACTGGATCTTATCACAGTTGAGACAGAGAAACACTCCAGGTAGTATAAAATTGTGCTCAAATTTTCAGAGGAGTTTTGCAAAGAGATAGGTGCAGAGGTAAGCTGTAGCACTTTTATAAACCAAATGAAACTCTGCAACTAAATACTCCAAACTGCAGTGATGTTGGGAACAATACTGAAAGTCTGTGGCTTGAATTCCTCTCAAGTTACAGTATTGTGAGAAATCAAACTGCAAAAAGCTACTGACATCTATAACATCACCTTATTTCCCTTGACAATTTTTCAAGAGCAAAGTTTTTATGAAAGCATGCAAACAAAAGCAAGCTACTTGTAAAACCCTAAAATCTGGGTTTTTTTCTTTAAGATGTTTCCTTTTTATTTACCATTCTCAAAGCAATGCATTTATTTACCTCAGTATTTCACATCTTGTCATTAGATGTACTAGAAAGACTGACAGATTTGGTGCCTCATAGCAAGGCCTTGGACACCTTCCAAAATAACCATATCTTTGAAAGATTCTCTGTAACTGTATAAAGACTTAGTTGTGACTTTTAACCATGAAAGCAGGTGTTCTCATTTTTGGAAGATACCTTTAGTATTTGGTGGCAGATGGAAACTTAGTAAGTACTAACTACCATGAAATGAGAGCACGGAGTGATGTTCTTTCTCATTCATACTCCTAGAAACTCTGACATACCATACAGTCCGGACTTACAGTCCCTGGCAACTAAGTTGAGAATGAGAGAGAAGGGAAGGCTAACACAAGCATCATTTTTTAAAGTTAAAGGTGTCTCTGCTTACTCTATCTGCAGTAGGTATTACACAAATACTTTGTTCAAGTATTCACCTATTCCTGAATGATAAGCAGTTCAAAATGAAATACAAAGCAACCAGAAAATTCTGCATATAATTTCAGTGTAACTTGAAACTTTTGAACTTCTTTAAACTTCAATTTTTCAAGCTTTTCAACAGCTTTTCAAAATTTTCATTTGTCTTTTATCTTACTATTTTCAGCCTTAACTTAAAGCAAGAACAAAACCCATGGAGGAAGCTATGCTGATTGTGGAGAACATTGGAAACTTTACAAAGAAACCTATTCTCATTACACTTCAATACTGTATCAGAACCAAAAACCTTGGCATGAGCTTCATAATACCCTGAAAATTTTGTAACTGATGCAAATAATGCATGTGAGCCTTCAGGAACTGAAGCCACCAAAGCATATTGACTAGCTCTTGAGTCTCCCCATATGATTACCTACTGATTCACATCATCCATACATTCTCAGGGGAGTTCAGACGCTGGCACTTCTTGATGGAAAGATTTCAAGCAGATTTGTATTTACGTTCCAGACTTGGAAAATAAATTCTTATAATGTCTTTTTTTTTTTTTTTTTTTTTTTTTGGCTAAGAGATCCACATTGAGGTGTCAGAAGTGTCTGTTGTAGCTTTTTTTCACATGGCCCCAAGAATGGCTAGGCAAGCACTGGTCATACTCTGTGTGTTAAGGTATACCTCAGGCAATGCTGAGGGTCAGTCAAAGGATCCACCTTTTTGAAGGAACAGTCTACAGGTACACCTGATACCCTAAAGAAATGGAGCTAAACAAAGCTTGGACCAGCTTAACAGTGTAGATTTGTGGTTGTTTTGTTTGTTTTGGTTTTTTTTTTTTTAAAGCTGATGCAGTTGAAAGCAAAAGTACGAGTGGCACATCCTTGCAGTCACTCACATTTTTGGACAGGAGTCCTATTATGAACTCTTACAGTCGGTGCACATATGTGATGTCTGCTGTCTACCCTCATGCTCATCTCAACTTCAAAGCATAGTGCTTGCTTACAAGTTCATCAAACCCTTCCCCGGGGATATAGGTACCAAGCAATGAAAGGTGACTGCTTAGATGCCAGTGAATGATCTCTTTAGAAGGGAAACATTTCCAAAGTAGTGAATAAACACTGAAGAGTTTCTTTTGTCTGCTATGCTAGTTTAAGTTAGTAATTATGACAGTTCCCCAAAATGTGTAACCAGTTTCTAAATTTATTATTATTTTAAATATAGCTTATATTTAAACACTGATTAAATATCATTTCCCAATAGTTTTTGTTGTTCTTTTACATCTCTTCCTCAATTTTTAAGTACTTTGTGTGAAGTATACTTGCTGATTTTCCTCTACTTCTGAACACCTAATTTTGCTTTATCTTCTAAGGTTCTGTTGAATTTCTTAAACTATCATCACAAAAAACTCCACCATTACACATCTCACTTATCTGTCCTTTTCTCCTGTAACTTTTTCTCTCCAGTCTCAATATGCTATGTTTCTCAGTTTCCCTCTGACGTTTCACACTTTATTCATTTCTTATTCTCCTCTCCCCTGTTCATTTAATATTGCCTTCTGAAGCCAGTCACCCTCCCTTCTCGTCCATCATTTTTTTCCTCCTGCCAGCTGGAATGTGGCTGTTTGTCACTTGCTCTATTATGGAACTGTTCCCACAGTATTTCATGAAAATAACATCAGAGTCAGTATTCTTCCAGCAGTTTTCATCTTATTTTTCAGATTCCGGATGAGTGGGAAGGGTAACAGCAGGAGGAAAGAGTCTGATTCTAATCAAAAACAACTGTTAACCATAAAATATCTCATGCTCTTTGAAATAAATCCTTTTAAGGACTTTGTGAAAGTCTTTAACCACCATCACTACACGCTCCCTATCACTGATAATCACACCTGTTGATAGTTATATGCCAAAAACCGATAACATAAGAAAGTGAGATCTGGAATTCATAGGCAATTGAGAATGCCAATGTAACAGGCTGATTTACAGCAGGTGCCTTAGTGACTCATGACGGCCACCTGACTGTGCCAAAAATGTATTGAGCATGGTATCTTTTGTGGAAGCATCACTCCTGCTGACAATGATACGAGCTGCCAAAGTGCACCACAAAGGAGTAAATCTAGCAGACTTCAGGTTACAACTTTTTATTGTTTGAAAAAGTTCGGTAACATCGGAGAAGCTTGCTGCTTAAAACTATAGTAAAATACCTGATTTCAAATGGATCACAATTTTGTGTTTTAATACTTCTCAGGGTAGGTTGAAGTCATAAGCATCCTGCAACAGCACCTCTCCCCCTTCCTATAGGGCTTCAGGAAACAAATAGCAGATGGAGCCACACAAAACGAATTTAGTACTTCAAGTGCCAAAGGTGTTGGAGTTGTAAAGATGCATAGAAAGCGTAACCAGCCTGGATGTGGTAACAGCACAGCTGGTTTTAAAGGGGAAAATTTTACAGCCTTCTTTAAGAACTGAACATTGCCTTACCTAATAGGGCTTGAATCTCAGTTGTCCCTAGGCTCTACCACAAGCCATTTGATTAATAGTTAATCATTAACACAGTACATGTTAGGCTCATTTTATAGCTGCCCAAGTAATTCTGATTTAGTGGAGCAGCTCTGGAAATAGAAACATTATTGTTCACGTTAGCTTAAGGACACCAGTGAAACTTAGCCCACAGATCAAGAATAGCAGGTTGTTGTCTGAGATGGCATCAAACATACCTGTTTGTCAAGAGGCAGTAGAAAGGCAGTCCTGGTATTTTGCCTTTTTAAGTATTATCAGCTATGAAGTTGTTGTCAAAGCTGTCTTCAAGAGCCTTTTTTATGTATGAAAGTCAACGTTGTCTCAAAGCAAACTCTTGAGTCATGCTGACTTTAACAGTATAGATCTAGTTATAGGTTCGGAAATATGACCTTGTATGCCAGACTAGTTAGGCTGGGGATTTCTAGGCTGCTTCTGTATAAAGTCCCAAATGTGTTTTGGATAAAAATCAAGTGCAATCCGTTGGAATGTTTATGTTTATATTATTTATATTTATGTTTTTCTATTACAATTCTTATTGTTCAAATTACCAGATAGCTATAGCTCTGAAGTTTGAATTTTAAATTACTTCTGAAAAATACATAAAGCTTCTTTCTGCTTGCAGGTTTTGAATTAACAGTAACTTGAATTAACAAGAACTAACTCCTCTATGTTAGGGTTATCATGCCTGTAATGAGACAAAGTAATTGCTAGAACATAGCAATGTTGACCTCTTTAGTCTTCACTGTAGATGCTGTAGTCAGATTTGGTACCATAGCACTGGATTTTTAATCAAAATCTGTGGTAGGTCTGCATGTACACAGGTATGGAACACACTCAAGAGGTGTGGAACACACTCAAGGGATACGGAATATACTAAAGAGATATGAAACACCCTCGAGAGATATGGACTAATGATAAAAAGTTTTGTAGTGTGAAACTGAGAATATGTATTTGTCCTTAGCAGCTTTTGGCACTAACAATTACCAAATGTGGGTCTGTGTTACAGTTCAATACCTAAGCTTGCTTTTCAAATAAAGCTCATATGAAATAATATTCATATGAAAGGACAATATAAAATTGCCTTCATAAAAGACTAGGAGAAAAAAAACCTAATTTCTGGAGGAGGTCTTGCTTTAAAAATTAAATGAGGTCTCCCCCTCATTTGCAATGTTTATAAATTATTTGTCAAATTGGTTTTGCTATGCAAATGTTGTTTACTCTTTGTCACTGTCACCTTGCAGTTCCTATCATCATAAGTTAAGCACTTAAAATCAAGCTTTGAAGCTTCTAAGCAAATGATAAAGATGTTTTCCACCCTAGAAAATCCAATGCTCCCCACTACTATTTAGTGGTACTAATATATTTGTGGCTTGCTTTCTTTTTCAAACTGTGCTTGAAAAACATTTGGAAGTGCCTCCCATATTTCACCAATCAAAATTATCATGTGTATTATCTTTTTGTATATTTGATCAAAAGCACCATTATACAAATAAAAATAGCAGCCCATCAAGTAAAATTAATTTAGCAACCATCTGCAGCAGAGACTGTGTCAACATGTAAAGATACCGTTAGTCTTTACCAGAAAAATAAAAACAAAACCTCTGAGACAGGTTTTACATTCCTCTTTTCCATTCTTATATAAACATGCTACAAATGGGAACCAGATAACTTATTCCACTGACAAAAGTGGTTTATTACTTCCTGAACTATTTTTACCTGCACAGAGCGAGCACAGAAAAACATGCAAACAAGAATTCTTTGTTCATTGGCAACTTGTATTCACTTGCCACATTTAGGAGAAGAGATATGAGGAGCAGAACAGTGGAGAAACAGACCTGGTACATTTTGATTCTGTGTTTTCTCCTGAAACATGTACCAGCAAAAACCTGATTAGAAAGAAAAAAATCATTCTGCTTAATAGGAGCTAGCAAGGAACATATGGCATGACATAGATTGTACACATTGAGACATCAGTCAACATGGCAAGAAGCTGAAGCAACAACCACAAATTACAACCTTAATTGCTAAAAATAATTAAACAGATTGGCAGACATTTTAAAAATCACACATGGGCATCCAGTAGCCATGGAAAGTGAGTAGGACTTAGTGATGAAAACAGTGCTGCCATTTATCATTTTAAATGTCTTTCCTATTATTTAAAATATCTTTATTTGAGAGTTCTAAACACATCCAAATTACTTTATGCCCAAGGTTGACTGCGATAACCTTATCTAATACATGGAGTATTTTTAACCCTTTCCTTTCTCTCACTGTACCTCTACATACTATATTTGAATTTTAAATCAGCTGCATATTTATGTTTCAACTTTTCCAAAAGTATCATAAATCATATATGTCTATAAACATGAAAAGTATAATAATTTCTAGAGGAAAGAAAAAAGAAGGACTTTTTTAAAAGTAAAGCTAAAATCACCAGCTATTTTCTTTAACTGTCAGGAAATTAAAACCTCAGATGGAAATTCAAAACTTTTTTTTTCCTAGCTGTAGCCTGCTGAAAGCTTATTATTAAGGAAAATGGGCAAAATTCTGACCAAAATTTCTGCTTATATTTTTCATCACAAAGGTGAACGCATTTAAGGAAGAAGGTATTCTGTGCAATTTTTTTTGCTTTGCTTAAGTAACTGACTCATTCTCAGTCATAGCTTGAAGGAATTATGGACAATATTGTGCAGGCTTCCCTGCAAAGACAGTGTGTCATATATGTGCTCAACCTTCAGTAGAGAAACTCTGATAATTTACTAACAAGGAAGATACCTGAGTTTCAGCTTTCCAGTAAACCTTAGAGGTGCTGAATTAAATGTAAATATCTCTATAAGTGGAAAAACAGAGTTGCATGATGACAGCAAAATAGAATGCCTGTCTTGCCTTGCAAAGAAACCCCACCAGATTAGGCTAGTTCATATTCATGACCTCTTTTTCCTCCAACTTTTCATGAATATTCAGTAAACAACTTTTATTGAAAAGAATATTCATGGCTACCAAAATCTCTGTAAACCAGTGTGTGTAAGGAGTATTTGCACTAGTACACTAGCATATTGAAAAGCTTTTTTATTATTTGTACAATAAATTCATTAACTGATTAGGAACATCCAGTTCAATTAGAAATAGAAGAAGGATCCCTCTTTTAGTTGGAAATCTTAGTCCATTCAACCACAGAGAGAGCAACTCTGCTCGAGACGCACAGAAATCATTCTAAAAAATAAATGCCATAAACTAAATACTTGCGAGCACACAACCTAAAACACTTCTATTCAATCAATCCAACGCAATTGAGAACAATTTGACTGAAACCCCTCCAACGTGCTCGCAGAGGATTCGGACGCAGGAAAGGGCTCGGCTCCTTAGAAAAGAGAGGTCGCCCGCTCTGGCCGGCAACCCTGGAGCCACGCACCGCAGGCTGGACGGCAGCGCTACCCGCACGGCCCGCGGCAGGCGCG
>NW_010564234.1:0-59208 GCF_000687285.1 Phaethon lepturus | reverse complement strand
GGGCATAGTGGCGCTGGATTAATGGTTGGACCGTGAAGGTCCTTTCCAACCTAATGATTCTGAGTTGTTTTTATTGTCTACTATTTTAACTCATGAATAAACACCTAGCCTAATACATAGGTGTTTGGCTGTGCATCTGCTATTAATCACAGTAATGTAAACTTAAAGTAAAACTTCTAAAGTGGATGATGAAAATGTCTTATTGCTTCCATAGGTTCATCACTTTTAACTATAGAAGCATATGAACGCAAATTTACAGGAGAAAACATAAAATACAGTATCTTCAGTGACAAGGAAAACATATTCTCCATACACCCCATTACAGGTACATTTTTATAAATGCATTTTTTTTCAAGTGTCTATGTGTAGCTTAAAGAGTATGGTCTCTAAAATACAGCAAGTTCCTATCACAAGAACAAGGGGTAGAGTATCTTAGAGTATTACTTTCCTGTTACAATGAATGAATCATTAGTAAAACATCATTAAATGTTTTACTAAATCATTTACTAAAAATCATTAGGGGTGTGGAGAGACCTGCGCTATTGTAAACTTGATGTGGAAAGAAATTGAACACCAGCATACCTGTTTAAAATGCTAAATTCTGATTAACTATTAGTCATCAGGTGTTGGGAGTTGATAAACTACTGCTTTGTGATTCAAGCTGAGATTACATCTTGTTTCTCATCATAAAGTTGCCCAAAACCTCAATAAATGTAGTCCTTCAAAACACTCTTAATGTAGAAACCATTGGAGCCTTGTTGAATTTAATGCTCTTTATTTCAGGCAAACCTTGATAAGTCTGAAAGTCAACTTTGTTTTTTTTTGGCGAAATTTTTTTGGTGTTTGTGTTCTGCAGCAGGTCTGCTTTCACCTGCTGCTCAGTCAAGAACTTTCAGATGGCAGAAGAGCAACGAGCTCCCCATGTGCATTTGCATGCTCTCATCTAAGGCATGTTAAGAGAGCATAGCGACTCTGGTTGCACCTCCACTCCTAAACATCTGCAACAAAAGAGTTTGCATTCTGAGTAGCTATAGCCTTTCTGGGATGGCACAGACATTGTAAGCAGTTTTCCTCAGAGTGTAAATAGTTTGCACTTTTAACAAACAGCTTTCTCCCTGAGTTCCTGGAGGCTTTAATCTCTGATTATTCTGATGTCTTCAGGCATCAAGTAGTGTACTCCTGTAAAGCTATCATGTTTGATGCTGATGAACAGCTAAAATTACTTTGTTTTGTTTAGATGAGAGGTACTGAAAGTGTATACACTTGATTTCCAAGTCCTTATTTCACTGAAATAAAGCTAAAAAGATTAATCTTAAAGACCATCTTAGACCCAGACAAGTTTATCCCTAAGAAAGTGAATCTTCTCCAATATCACCTCAAAAAAAACCCCCCAAAACCAACAGAATTTTCCTTTTTTTAATCAATCCAGGCTGAAAAATGGTTACATGATGTTTTTAAGAGTCTCATAAGCACTTTCTTCACAAACAATAGTGGAATTTCTATAGCAATGGATGTCACAAGTCTTTTGAGATATTTGAGCCATTGTTGTTTCTTCTGTTTCTCAGAAAACATTAACTGAAGTACAGCCTTTCAGGACTTAAGAGCAGTTCTTGCCTTAGCATTAATTTTGACATCAGTAACTCTACTCATTGTTGCTACAGCAGAAGTATTTTGAGCTATATTAATGCCCTTTCTATCTTTGGTATTCTAAACAGCCAAAGGTCTGCTCTACTTGTCATTTCAAGCACTGATGTTATTAACCCCACTTTGGAGAAGACTTTTTCCCATTCTAGGGGGATTTATTATATTGTAGAGTCATAAAGTACAGCATGAAGTGACCCAAAGACATGAACTAGTCTGTCCTCTGATGCAGAAGGGGAATCAGTTCTGCCGAAATCTGAAAGAAGTTTGTCTGTTGTGTTCTTAAAAACCTCTAGTGATAGCGATTCTGCAAACCCTCTCAGTAGTCTGTACAAGTCTTGGCAGCTGGAGGTTTTTATTCGTATTTATCTGAATGTTTGCTGAAACGATTTAAACTTACTACTTCTTAACCTAGTAACAATAGACATAAGACAAAAGCAAAAAACCTATTCTTTACATATTTGAAGACTGTTACCCTATTTCTTCATGTGCGCTTCTCTAGAATGAGCAACTCTGGTTCTTTCACTTGTTCCTCCTAGGTTGTGTACCTCAAACTTGATTATTTGCTCCACTTTACACTAGATTCTTTCAGTTACGCTGTCATCTTGAAGTGTATACCTTCTGCCACTCTCTATTTTGCTTTTTCTGTATACGGAATGTGATAATTTTTGAGTGTTGTGCTGAAGAGACACTACCTACCAGCTTTGAAATCTTTATGATCAAGATGCAATTCTTGAAAACTGGACAGATCCATAAACAGTAGCCAATCGTTGCTGCTTATCTTAGAAAATAAAAACTAAAAAACACTAGCTTGGAGAGCCACAGTAGATGGGTTGTTATGCTATCACAGGTTTGGGATGTAGATATCCATGGCATTATTACTGAAAAATCCATGCAAAACTGAATTTGGATTCTAATGAAATCAAAATATAAATTAATTATGTTTGATGTTTAGATGTAATGAAGATTTTCGAGTATATTAATGACCATGGATTTCCAAGGATATTTCAGGTTTAATGTGGAGATGTCTAGTTATGTTTGTAGTCTTAATAATTTTCACTGATTATTTTTGATAGAATAATAGTTGGGGGGGGATGTCTCACTAAAGGAGTTAGTGTTTTACCTGTATGTCAGTCAGATATGGAAATTGGTACAGCTATTGCCTGATTTTGATACAGATGGAGGGCTACTCTAGCCACTCTCAGATGGGTGGCAAGAGTCTCTTCAGACACAGCTGGTTCACTGTCACATGTCAAGGATCTCACATCACACATCCACTTTCTTCCTCTCTATCCCTCTACAAGTAAATTGGCTTTATTTTAGGAAATTGCCAACATGGTGGTTGATCAGTGAAAACTGTTGTCCAAGATTTGTACAGTAACTAGCATGTGGGGAGTGATGTTAAGTAGAGGAAGGACATGGTGGGGAGCTTGCTGGAATTCTGTTATGTGTTCAGTGAAGGAGACCATATATGTTAGGGACTTCATAAATGCATTTGTGCGTGTGTTTTTCTGAATATGTATGTCACATCTTGATACATTTTTAATTTTTATTTTAATAAACCAGGTGCAATCACAGTAAAAGAGCCAAAGTTTCTTGATTATGAAATTAAGAATGAAATACATCTTTTAGTTTTGGCTGAAAATAGCTTGTATTCAGCACTCTGTGGAGTGACAGTTTTGATACAAGATGTAAATGACAATGTACCTAAATTTGAGCAAAGCTATTACAAAGCATCAGTATGGGAAGGCCACAGCCCTAAAACAGACATCATACAGGTAAGTGGAAATATATCTCCCCAAGCCCAGTGCTGTAGCTAAAAAGAAGTTTGGTTGATTTGTTCATGACTACAATCCTGCTAGGTCTGTTCTGGACTGCTGTCTCTTAAAAACTGAGGGTGGGGTTCTTCGTGTTGCTACTACTTTGCTTGAATATCTAAAATACTAAATGATTTTTTTTTTTCTAGACCACATTTCAGACCTTTCATTCAGGTTTGTTAAGTTGAAAGAGAATTCTTTATTTTCTTATAAAGAAAATGTTGTGCAGCAGGACTTTAAATTCTTTTTTTAAAATTTTCTGTTTCTCTCCAAGTAGTTGAAAAATACCGTTGAAAGCTGTGGTTCTGGTTACAATACAGGCTGGGTCTTGCACTAACGCATATACTGAAAGGGCTATAGCAATAAAAAGAATACTTTTAACTCATCAGGCTAGTAGAGTCAAACCCAAGTGTTCAATTTAAAATCTGATGCCTAAAGAGCAGCTTGTCTCAATTTAAATGCGCAAACACTTCTTCCTCTGAATGGATCCATTCTCCGAAAGTGTTTCCAGCTGGCCATGTTAGAGCAAAAGAAGACATCAGTTGGACTAGAAGAACGCATAATTTTCTCAGTACATGTTCTTGCATTGCAAGTCAGGTCACAGTGAGGGTCATGTTAGGTACTAAATATATTCCTCCTCTAGAGAATAAATAAATGGAAAGCTACAAATGGCTCCAGGGCAAAGTGATTAGAAACTGATGGACATTGTATTTAGAGAAACATATGCCCAGGAATGGAGAAAAATCAAAAGGCAGTCAACCCAGATGTGTAGTCAAAATTTTATGACAGAATACATTCTATTATGTTTCCTTTATTCTATCTGACTGGTTGCCTCTGCTATGGTTTGGATCCCATACTCATTATAATGCTTGTTCAGCAACCAGAAAAATACAAACTCAACTCTTCAAAGAGTCAAAGGAGTCTTTGATAAACCTGTTCACTGCTGTTGAATGTTATTTATTCTGTTGGTTTTATAGCTTGCCTCTGCCTTTTTTACATTTTTCTAGTTCATGTTTTAAAAAGTAATTAGTGAGATATTCCATGAAAGCTCTGAAAACTTTTTAATTTAATTATTTTATCCTTTGTCTATTTTTATAGCAGTAACACTTTAAAGGCCAGTCCTGGACCCCTGAGAAAGTGCATTTTTATGTACTAAGCAGAGACAGCATTCTAACAGCAACCTTATAGTAATACAAGCAGTGTAAAACGATTGCAGTCAGCCCTAGCACTTTATGTAGCTAAATTTCAGATTCCTTGGGGAAAGAATTCATGTGCATCCTATTGCAATTCATGAGCAGATTTTGTGACCTCGCATGACACTCATGTTGGGGACCAATATGATTACTTGTTTAAATCTGTGCAGTCGAAAGGAAAGTACCCAGAAATAGATGACTATAGTATAAAGTTTTTCTTTCTGAAATCTCATTCTGCCATTTTGAATTAAGCCTCAGTTTTGCTCCCAAACAGGTATTTGCAACTGACCTTGACAGTGGGCTGAATGGAGAAACTGAATACTCAATTTTATCTGGTAATGAAAATGCAACATTTCAAATTGATTCAGCACGAGGGATTTTAGCAACTAATACGGTCCTAGATCATGAAAACACTTCATCTTACAGGTTTGTATGCAAGGTTTTTATAAAATTGTATTCTTTTTGATCAATTTAACTTGAGATTGCTCATGTTACATATTTTATAGTTTTCTGTTGATATCCATTACCCACAGAGCCTGGGTGCAAGCCAGACAGCATTGAGAACAACACTAAAGCTGCCCAAATTTTACCACGGCTTCTTGCGTACTTCTCAAATTTAGCTTAAGAAATATGATCTTGTTTAATCAATGGCAACACTTACTGATATAAGTGAGTGTGATGATTCACTACAGGAATCATGACAGTTCCTGGATTTTAGATTATTAAGAACTGTACAGCCATTCCCTCTCTGGAACCATTTTTTATGAATATGTAAAGACGCAGAGGAAGCATTCAAACCAAATCCAAGAAATAGGGACATGTTTTGTTCTTTAATTAGAATATAGTTCAAATTTTATCTCCTTAATCTGATAAAGATGCTGTCTAGTACTAAGTATTAGTTTTTTTCTTGTTTTCCAAGAAACTGTGAGTAAATATGATCAAGTGGACATGATAATTTTTCTTTACAGGTCACGCCCTAATTGGAATCAGAAAACAAATACAGCATGACTTAAAGAGAAAATATAAATATGCCGATTCATTAATATAGCCTTTTTATGTACTGTAATCTATACAAAAAGTAGATTTCTGTCTATATGTCAGTAGAAATTACCTTTTTTTTCTATATGGTTGTGGCCTCAGTTAAAGTATTTGCAAGTTTTCCTATCCTCTGAGGCCTCAAAGTTTTAAACATCCAATCAGAATTCTTATGAACCAGAATAACTTTTAGAAAACCACATCAAAAAGATCAACAGCATATGATTATTATTTTTTAATATCAGTGTAATTTGATAATAGAGTCCTAAAGGAAATGCTTTGTTTTAACTTAATATACAGATCTCTTCATTTGGAGTTTATTTTTCAATTTTTCACTGAATCAAAAACATCAGTTCTGATTTTTAGTCATTTAAATAGCATAGTACATTTTATGTGTAACTGGTACTTTAAAAGAATGCCTGGAATAATTCCTTCAAAGGCAGGATGTTTACTGTTGATGAAGCATTGAACATGTAAGCATAATAATTCTCGTATTTGTCTTTAATTGGGAGCCTTACTTATTTCAGTATTTATGTTGGAATTCTAGCCTTTTAAATTGACTGTTTGAGGAATCTGACTCTTCATATTCTTTCTCTTTATTAATATGTTATTAATCTGTACATTGTTAAGTGAGAAATGAATAGCAAAAGAAGCTTTCAAAACTGTTTTCCTGTTTAATTTCAAAATGTTACCATTGGTTCTTTCAAAGTTGCAAGAAGTTGTTTGTTTTATCTAAATTGAACATTTTCATCCCCAGAAGTTCTAAGACCCTTATAATAGGAGTTATAATGAAAGTGTTGACAGAACCTTAATTTTAATGCCTTGGCTGAGATGTTTTTTTGAGAGTTTTTTCCTGAAACCTTAGAAAGTGATTATTTTTAGTAAAATATTTCCATATGTATACCTTACCAATATTCATTCTAGAAAAAAAACACTTTCTATATGGAATTATACATGGTCAACGATTGAATAGTAGCCTGCAATTCAAGTTATGTGTTCTGTTGGCATCAGAAACCTCAAGGACACCCAGAGCAGAGCTGGTGTGGTTCAGGAACGGAAGTGCTGCAATCCACAGCTTGAGTTACAGCCTTGGTATTCCATATGGTCAGGTGAACATTTAGGAAGTAATAGCTACTTGACACTTTAAACAAAAACTGTGACTTAGAGGAAAAATAAAACGTTCAGAAGATCTGCAAGGAGACCCAGAAAATATGAGTGACATGCAAACAATTGTTAGTACACAAAGTGTTTAATGCCAGGCTCTGACTCTTATATCCTTTCATGTTGCTCGATGCTTTGGTTTTTTGTCTGTTCCTTTTTTTAGAGCACCCGTTCAGTTAGATTTAATTTTGAATTCCCTTCTGAATAATTTTTAAAACTGGGCAGTGGTGAAGTCTTCCAAATAATCTTTGCTTATGATAAACATTTGCTCTTTATTGTTCAGAAGCTAGTTCCCACAGAGAACATCCTTTTATCAATGTTTACCAGGCTGTTACTTACCATTTTCTTTGCTACATTGTTTGTGGAAATCAAAAGGATGTTAACAGAATCTACTACCCATCCTGATGCAGGTGTAAAATGGAATGGTACAGGCAAGCTCTCTTAATCTGACAGTGAGATTCTGGTCCCACTAAAATCAGTGGGAACTTTGCCATTATCAAATGATGCATGAATTGAGGTTTTTCACTTTATCACTTACAATTGTAATAAAATAGGGGAGGTTATTCTGTATCTCTGCACACTTTTTGGCTGAATATTACTTTGGATGTTTTCATATTACCCAATTTTCACATTCCTCTTGTCCCTTTATAAGCAATAAGGAGGGCCAGGTTCCTCCAAAGGACAATTTAGTACTTAAGTTTTAATTCCTACTCTGAATTACCAACTGGAGAAATGTGTCTTATTTGAAAGAGGCTTGCTTGCTTGTTTAACTACCTACATTTGGTATGAAATTGAGTGAAATTAATTTTGATGAATAATTCCTTTTCTTTGTATGACTTTGTTATGGTTTTGCCACCTAGAATCTCCTGGCCATTTTTCCTGCAAGACACAAGATAGAAAACTCCAGACAGTCAACCTTACAGAAAGGAAGGGATGCAGTGAGGAGCAGAAAGGGCTAATCTTTTTGTTTGTAATTTTTCCCCTGTTTAAAACATTCGGTGATTTCTGACCAATAGTGACAATTACTGCTTCCTTTAATTGTAGGTTGGTTGTACAAGCTGCTGATAAAGGAAACCCCAGACTTTCTGCTACCAGTATTGTGAGGATACAAGTGTTAGATGTTAATGACAATGCTCCAGTTGTCCAACCACTAGGTGAAGTGGAGGTCCCAGAAAGTAAGTGTGGTAGTACAGCTAAGTTTTGTTAAGACTGGGATTTGTCAGGCAACAGTAGTGCTTTTAGTGATTTGTGTAACCAAGCAACTATAGTAAAAAGGATAATGGATCATATTAATACTGAAATATCAAAGTAAATTGTGATCCACTTTTGTTCTCAGAGGCATTATTCTTAATCTTTAAGCATTGTGTTTAAGAATAGTTTGGAACAAAACCATAGCCAATTCAGAAAGAGGAAAACAAACTCCACAGAAATACATCTGTAATCTGTTCATTTTGGACTTCAGTGTCATATTCTTCAGATGTCTTCAATTTCTGCTTTTCTCCAATAAAAATACTTGATGTTAAAATCAGCATTGCTAGAAATGAGACATTTTGAACTTCATTGTGATGAAAGAAATAATTTCTGTAAATTTGAATG
This sequence comes from Phaethon lepturus, assembly GCF_000687285.1. Lineage (NCBI taxonomy): Eukaryota > Metazoa > Chordata > Aves > Phaethontiformes > Phaethontidae > Phaethon > Phaethon lepturus. The sequence continues at coordinate 50,765 of NW_010564234.1, read as the reverse complement.
AAGCTTCAAAATGCTCTATTGCTTAATCCAGTTGATGATCATGAAAAGGAGGACCCAGGACCTCCTGAGTTCACATCCCAGCAGACATCTGGTATGTTGTGTGACATTAGCTCTACATTTGCAGACCTTGAGTCTTAAGCCCAGCATTTTAAGTGATGGGCATCATATATGTGATACATTAAGATACACAGCACTAAATTTATAAAGATTTAGGTGCTGAAATTCCAGTACTCCTGTTAACAAAAGATATCAAAGCTGTCTTTCTAGTGATATTTTTTAGCCTTTCCTAAATTTAGCTCCCACTGGTAATGACACAAGTATGGGAGTCATGGATGCACAGCAGCTGTAAACTACTGGCTACTTATTTAGGTTTTTATATTCTGTTTAAGAACACTTGCTTTAGGACATTGCACAGCATTTTTGAGGCCTAATGCCCCAGGCATACAAATGGGAAATGGTTTAGTTTGTTAGCACCAGGCTTTGTTAGATGATCACTAATATGTTCAGTTTGTAATCCCCAGTACTGTCAATTTGGCACATGACAAAAGATGTCTGTATCCAGTTTCTCAATCCAATAGGACTGTACCTTGATCTCTTAAGATTTTTGTGCCACGTAGACCTGGCTGGAGGTCTCGTTTCTCTCTAGTGGTCTTCTCCTCCTTTGGAAAATCTTCAGAATTGCATTTGCTGGTTCTACACAGACATGGGGACTCTGATGCCTCAGTCAAATATTCTTGTGGAAGTTTGTGTTCAATAAATTCATGTCACCTACATGCTCATGGAAAACCGTGGAAGTTCTTATTGCTGGTGAAAAAACAGTTATGGCTATACTGGATCTGGGAAAGTCTAAAGAAAACACGAATTAAAATTGGAATAAAGCAGATGCATTTGAAGAAATCCACTACTGTTTCCATAGCATTTCTGGATATTTCTCTTATTCTAATACACAAAGTCAAAATACACCAAAAGCTAGTACAGAAAGATTACACATAACTAAGATTCAATATTACAAAATTGGGAAAATCTTCTGAAATTGTAGCATCATCTTTTAGCTATGACTTATTCTGAAAATTATTGTTTCAGATGCCCTGCCTGGTTTTATAGTGACTCGGGTGTCAGCAAGTGATGTGGACTCCAGGCCAGCACTTCAGTTTGGTTTTATTTATGATAATAGTCCTGGAATGAAATTTGCCATCGATCAACACACTGGTGTAGTCACAGTGGTGGAACCATTAGATTTTGAAGAAACTACTGTGTATAAGCTGAGGATCATAGTTTCAGATTCTGTACATCAAACAGAAGCAGAACTTGCCATCCTTGTTTTGGACGTCAATGATAATCCACCAGTGTTTACTCAGGATTTGTATCAGGTGGGAATGTGGCAAATGGACAAGAAACATGTGATGTCTTTCCATAGACGATGATAAATAGTAGGAGTGCTTGTTTATATTTGTCTTTAAATATGTATTTGAGCACCGAGAAAGAAGGTCTCTGCAAACTATTACTGAGCAGAAACAGAACAGAGCTCTTCTGGGAAACCCCAGACCCTTTGTAGGAATTCTGCTCAAAGGACTGAGGGAATTGTTCAATTTTCATGTTTGTGGTTTCTGACTTCAGAAGGGAAGTGGTGTGAATACTAGCTGTACTCCATACACCATGCATTCATCCCTAGGAGTTACTGGGTATAATCCAAGCCAGTTTGGGGAGCAGGATCCAGTGTTCAGAACTTCCTTCTTCTGAGAGAATGGTAAACAAGTTGGTACATTTATTCTGGCCCAGTTACTATGGCATGAATTCCTTCATTTTCAGTTACACAGCTCCACAGAGGTCTAGCAAATGCCCCTGTGGTAAGATATACATAGTTTGTAATGTGTAACCCTGCCTTATAGCAATGGGCCTCATCTAGGGAGTGAGGGATATGAGTTTTGACCTTTCCAACATCCCCTACTAGACTGAAGAGGGTACAGAGCTCAGCTTTTGGACTTCTGGACAAGCATTTGAACTGCTAGACTGTGGTAGAAGTCAAGCTGTCCAACAGTGTTTTGAAACAAAGCTGCTTTAGCAACTATGGACAAATATGGGCCACTAAGATGGTTAAAGGAATTGGATGATTAAAGGAATTGGAATTTCTAAAATAGAACAGACTATTTCAGTTGGAAGTGACCTACAACAATCATCTAGTCCAACTGCCTGACCAATTCAGGGCTGACCAAAAGTCAAAGCATGTTACTAAGGGCATTGTGCAAATGCCTTTTAAACACTGGTAAGTTTGGGGCATCGACCACCTCTCTAAGAAGTCTGTTTCAGTGCTTAACCAAACTTTTGGTTAAGAAACACTTCCTAATGTCCAGTTGAAACCTCTCTGGTGCAGCTTCGAACCATTTCTCCGCATCCTGTCACTGAATCCCGCAGAGAAGAAATCAGCACCTCCCTCTCCACTTCCCCTCCTCAGGAAGCTGTAGAGAGCAATGAGGTCACCCCTCAACCTCCTTTTTATCAAAATAGACAAGCCCAAAGTCCTCAGCTGCTCCTCATAGGACATTCCTTCCAGCCCTTTCATCAGCTTTGTTGCTCTCCTCATGAAGCTCCTTGAAAGCATCCAATCCTCCTTCTTAAACTGTGGGGCCCAGAACTGCACACAGCACTCGAGGTGAGGCCGCGCCAACGCTGAATGCAGCGGGATGGTCACCTCTTTTGACCGGCTGGTTGTGCTGTGTTTGATGCACCCCAGGATGCGGTTTGCTCTCTTGGCTGCCCGGGCACACTGCTGACTCCTATTGAGCCTGCTGTTGACCAGCACCTCCAAATCCCTAAAAAATATATAATGCTGCATGAATTCGCATGTCGTCCTTGCACAGGGGCCATGCTAATCTTCTCTGTATCGTTCCAATTTTAGTATATGTGTTGCCAAAACGAGAACAGTATCACGCAAGGCGCTCAAAGGTAGGCTGCTAAAAGGATTTTGCTCTGACTTCATTAGCCCTAAGGCTGCGGGGCCTGGGCTAAGGCCGAGCACATGTAATGGCTTGGAGCTGGGGTTAGGGATGGGAGAGAGACAAAGCCGGGACCTCCAAGCGGACTTACGCTGCAGTAATGCTGCCGCAGGAAAGGTGAGCTGCCAGAGGAGCTGTTTCCTTGGGACTTGTTTGTGTGGGGCTAGGCCGTGCAGCTTGGGCTGAGGCCCAAGAGAGCCTACAGCATGGATCGTTCCGCCTGGGAAAGAGAAGGCTCAGGGAAGATCTTACCAAGGTGTGTAAATACTAGCGGGGGGAGCAAAGATGGCAGAGCCAGACTCTCCTCTGTGGTGTCCAGTGACAGGACAAGAGGCGGTGGGCACAAACTGAAATACAGGAAATTCTGTTTAAACGTCAGGAAAAACGTTTTTGTTTAAACTCTCAACAGTGACTGAGTACTGGCACAGGTGTCCCAGAGAGGTTGTGGAGTCTCCATCCTTGGAGATACTCAAAACTCAACTGTAGAGAGTCATGGGCACCCTGCTCTAGGTGACCCTGCTCTGCGCAAGGCTTGGACAAGATGAGCTCCGGAGGTGCCCGCCAGCCTCAAGCATTCTGTGATCCTGTGAACTGAGCTGTTTGCTTGACCGGGTGCTTTTTGTGTGTGGTGAATGTGCTCAGAGCCAAAAATATGAGGCACCGCAGAAGACTTGAATTTAATAATGCTTCATTTATAAAATCTCAGACAGGTTTAGGCAACAAGTAAGTCTAAACATTTGGTGTAGTAAAGAAATTTCAACGCCTGAGCATGTGCAGGTACAGCAGTTTAGTCCCTTAGATAACTGTGGAACCGACTGCAGGCACCTGTGAAACTTTCAGGTGTCTGAGTTGTCAAGATTTGTGTAAACTGATCACTTAAACTCTTAAGTCTAAATTCTGGAGGAAAAAAAAAAAAAGGCATTATTAATGCCCAAGTGATTTTTAGACCTTGCCTTAAGTTTTCCTCAACCCTCATATATGTCTGATTTTGGAGAGCAGTTTAGGCAAGAACTTGCTTGTGCAAGTGCTAGGGATGCTTTTGTAGATCAGAGCAGATGTTACAGGCAGAGTTATTAACTGATGCAAAAACAGCGTAGCTCTATTGACTATGCTAATGTAAACAGCTGAGCTTCTGTCTCCATGCTCCTGATATTTTGATGTGTTGCTTGGACGGTAAGATACACGGCTTCTTTTCAGTCTGATATGTATAATTCCTTATTAATCATCCTGTATTTTTTACCTGTTTATTTTCCTTTTAGGTGTTTTCATATTTATGCCTTTCATATATAGTTTCAAATATATATATGGTTATTATATACATATAATTGCTCTATTAAAATGAATTAAACTAACTCTTGAGGTTATGACAGAAGTAGTTGCTGTATCATATTGTTCATTTGAAATTGGATTTATAAGGTGGAAGGCAACTTTGGTCACAAAAGTACTGTATCTGGACTTGAAATAATGGAAGTTCTATAGAAGGGAAAGGACTTTCTCTGTTTCCTAGATCATATGAAGAAAAAAGGGACCATTTTGAAAAACTAAATTCTAGGAATAACCCAGTGATTATTAAGTGCTCTGGTGCTAGAATTTTCAGGGTACATGTATTGGTTTTTTTAATGGTCAGAAAAATACTCCAGATGGGGACTGCAGACTGTATTCCATGTACGAAAATCAAGGTGTTTCTGAAAACAGGGAGAAAAGCCAATTTTAATTGCAGTCCATTGTATTCATTCCATTAGTGTACTACTGAAAAAAGAGATTCAGCGATTCTCTGAACTCATTGTTATAATGAACTGAACTAGATAGATTTTACTACAGTTTAAAGTTTACTATAAATTTTGGCTGTATTGTATGCATAATTTTCAATATCTCAACTCTTTACAGTTTTGTCCTAGAAGAAAACGGGTAGGTGAAACTTCTTCCAAAGCTGCGTACAGTGTTTCGGTTTTTTCTATACAATATCAAATGAAGAAAAATGTATTTTTTTATGTTCCAAATATTTTATTAAGCTCTATCAAAACTGTAATTTTTATATTCACCTTTACAATCAGGTGACCTTGCCAGAGTTCATTTCTATGGATGCCACTGTTCTGACAGTCTCTGCTGTGGATAGGGATTCAGAGCATAATGGAATGATTTCCTACAAAATCCTCTCTTCCTCTGAGGGATTTTCCATTGATCAGAAGAATGGTGAGTCTATAAGCATGGTTTATTATATCTGCTTTTTCAGTGTAAATTGAAGAGTCCTATCGCACTTCCTCACCTGTTGCCAGTGATCGCTTGAGTTCTCGAAATCTGTGGTGGCCAAAGTCCACCATATGTTTTGGCTAAATCTGCCATTATCACTGGAGAACTGATCACATCAAAGACTGGAGTTCTCAGTTTGTCCCTGAACATGAGGCAGCTAGTCACAACATCCTATAGGTGCTATTCCTCTGATGTTATTTGATAGAAAAGTTGCTGTATGTTTTGCATTGATTCATAGCATTTCAGCTCATGTATTAGATTTAAGTCAATTTAAGTTCATGCTTACTATTTTTTAGTATAAGTTGAACCTATCATAATGGAGCTCCTCTACAGCTTGGGCAGTATGTTTTTAAGATTGCTTCTTTAGAGAGCCTATGTTATCCTATAATCCTAAATGGAATTAAAAATTTTCCTAAATTGAGAACACTTTCTCCAAAGTACATAATTTTCTTCAACAGTTAAGAGATTTACTGATTTAAATTTACTGACCTAATGTTGTAAGAGCCTGGGAGGGGAAAACTGTGTGTGCGTCTCTTTGTATGCATGTGTACACAAGACTTTTTGGGAGTGTCAGCTTCAGAGATTACTAGATACTGCAAAAATAATGTGCAACTATTGTTCAGTGAGCGAGTTTTTATTGCTTATTTGCTGTTCCCAGGTGTTTATATGAGACAAATTTTTGAATGCAATGTTTGTTGCGTGATTGTAACTACAAACACTGAATATACAAATGTCTCGCCCAGTTAAAGCTGTTCTTTTTTTTTTACCCAGTTGTTACTCTGTATTCACCAATCTGTCTTTATGTTTGGCTAGTGGCTGTTTTCAGCTGTGATCAGAAAATTGTCACACAGCGTTGTCTCTGTGGTGCTTAGCTATACACAATGAAGAGTGAAGCAGGGGGCTTATGAATATAGAGTCATTGAATGGGTTAGGTTGGAAGGAACCTTTCAAGATCATCTAGTCCAACCCCAACGTTTGGATAAACAATTTGAATGAACCATGTTTACATAACTTATTGGCAAACCTATCTAAATAACAAACAAGCCCATAATGCTGTTACTGGATTGCAAGCAAAACAGGAAAACTAATGACCTGCAGTCATGAACTCGCACAGCATAGCCACCTCTAATAAGGAGCCTATACTTCCTTAGCTTTGTTTTGCCTTTTGTGTTACGCAGTTTGCATGTTCAGCCTGTTACTAGGAAGAGAAATTTTTGCCGGTCTAAATGTGTATGTGTATTTGATACTGCATTAAGGCCTTGGCTTCACAGCATTACCTGTGCTTTCTTAAAATCATAGAACAGTTTGGGTTGGGAGGGACCTTTAAAGGTCATCCAGTCCAACCCCCCTGCAATGAGCAGGGACATCTGCAACTAGAGCAGGTTGCTCAGGTCCTCATCCAACCTGACCTTAAATGTTTCCAGGGATGGAGCATCTACCACTTCTTTGGGCAACCTGTGCCAGTGTTTCACCATCCTTACTGTGAAAAATTTCTTCCTTAGATCTAGTCTGAGTCTACCCTCTTTTAGTTTAAAATCATTACCCCTTGTCCTGTCACAACAGGCCTTACTGAAAAGTTTGTCCTCATCTTTCTTATAAACAGCCTTTAAGTATTGAAAGGCCTCAGTAAGGTCACCCTGGAGCCTTCTCTTCTCCAGGCTCAACACCACCAACTCGTTCAGCCTGTCCTCATAGGAGAGGTGTTCCAGCCCTCTGAGCATTTTTGTGGCCCTCCTCTGGACCTGCACCAACGAAGGTCCATGTCTTTCCTGTCCTGGGGACTCCAGAGCTGGATGCAGTACTCCCAAGTGTGGTCTCACCAGAGCAGAGTAGAGGGGCAGAATCATCTCCCTCGGCCTGCTGGCCATGCTGCTTCTGATGCAGCCCGGGAGATGGTTGGCCTTCTGTGCTGCGAGCTCATGTTGCTGGCTCATGTCCAGCTTTTCATCCACCAGTACTCCCAAGTCCTTCTTGGCAGGGCTGCTCTCAATCCCTTCATCCACCAGCCCATGTTGATACTTGGGGTTGCCCTGAACCAGGTGCAGGACCCTGCACTTGGCCTTGTTGAACCTCATAAGGTTCACATGGGCCCACTTCTCAAGCTTGTCTAAGTCCCTCTGGGTGGCATCCCATCCCTCAGGCATGTCAGCCGCACCACTCAACTTGGTGTCATCTGCAAACTTGCTGAGGGTGCACTCGATCCCACTGTCCATGTCACTGATGAAGATATTAAACAGTACTGGACCCAATACAGACCCCTGAGGGACGCTACTCATCACTGATCTCCATCCAGACATTGAGCTGTTGACCCATTACTCTCTGGATGCGACAGAGTTACTTTGGGGTGTGCAGCCATTACAGTTGAGTCGTTTTCAAATATGACTGATCAGATTCAGCTTTTGAAATCACATTTACTTGCATTAGTGAGTGCGAAGTAGGGGCTTTTGTTAATTCTGTTTTATTTTCAGGTTCAGTGTTTGCTACGGGACCAGTGACACAGCTGGAAAAGTTTTCCATTATTCAGCTGCTGATAGAAGCCACGGACGGTGGCAGTCCCACTCTGAGTGCAGTGACCTCCGTAGAGGTGCACATAGAAGATGTAAATAACTATGCCCCTCAGTTCACAAGAGTTCTCTACAATCTCAGTGTGAGCGAGGATGCCTCAGTTGGAGAAAGTGTCCTCACATTTTCAGCTGTCGACTATGATTGGACACATGAAAACACATATGTTGAATACTCTATTATTGATGGCAATGCTGAGAATTTGTTCTCTGTGGAAACAAGTGTTATGGAGTCAGAAACATCCTACAAACTTGTTGGCAGTCTTGTTTTGAGCAATGTTCTCGACAGAGAAATGGCAGCTTCTCACCGTTTGGTCCTCCTTGCCTCTGATCGTGGAACACCCTCCTTGAATTCAACTGCTACTGTGCTAATAACTGTGCTGGATGTTAATGATAATCCTCCAGTATTTAGCAGCCCAGAGTACCACATTCATGTCAAAGAAAGCATCCCTGTAGGTAGTCATGTCACTGAAGTTTCAGCAAAAGACTGCGATGCAGGCACTAATGCAGAGATCACTTATTCTATTATCTCTGGAAATGAAAGGGGACATTTTCATTTGGATGGGAAAACAGGATCAGTGGATTTGATGAAAACACTGGATTATGAGGATACCATGAAATTCACTTTGATCATTCAAGCCACAGATGGTGGCACTGATGTTAAAAATGTGGCTTTTTCTGTTGTTCTTCTTAACATCCTAGATGACAATGATTATGCCCCACTGTTTTTGTTTCCTAGCCTGACCTGCGTTGTCAGTGAAAATCTGCCTACCTTTTCTTTTGTGTGCGCTGTTAATGCGCTGGATTTTGATAAAGGCTCCTATGGACACCTTACCTACTCCATCCAGTCTTCATGTTTGGCTCATCGTGAAGCTCCTAGAGACCATGACATGTTCTTCATTGATCCCTTAACAGGAGATATTCATACAAAGCAGATGTTTGACTATGAAAGCCAGAATAGGTACTGTCTCATCATCCAAGCGAAAGACAAAGGTGACTCACTGGCTACCATTACAGTTCAAGTAGATATTGAGGGGAGAGATGAATTTGACCCAATGTTTACACAAGATCAGTATTTCTTTAATCTTCCTGAGAAGAATGAAGCAGGCCAGTTGCTTGGCAGAGTGACAGCATCAGACAGCGATGGTGGCCTGGACGGAGTTGTTCACTACTCCCTGCTAAAAACTTCTCCGTTCTTTTCTGTGAATCAAACCAGTGGTAATATTTATTTAACTCAGACTGTTCACAGAAGGAAACATGGCAGCAAAAGGAATGATGACACCCTGGAATTGTTGATAAGAGCTCATAGCCCCAAAACTGAGTCAAAGTTCACAGTATGCACTGTTTTGGTAAATGTTTCCAGTTCTTCTGAGAGTTACCCCATAGTGTCAGCATACAGCCTGACTATTAGCATTTCGGTCTCCTTGATAGTGTTCCTACTGCTTGCAGTCAGTCTTATTGCACTTATTCTGAGACATAATCGGAAAGATCTGATGAACTCTTGTGTGAAAAAAGCAGTGTCCTCCTCAGCTACTGATGTGAACTCAGCCAGCGAAGATAAGGACTGCCAGAAAATCCAAAGTACTGAAAGCAGTATGCTTCCCATGGGTGCCATAGCAGAATGGCTGAGCCTAGCAGGAATTGGAGAGGGGAAGGATGATGATGTCCCCTGCAGGCATTCAGACTCCAGTGGCCATAGTTCTGCCGAAGGAGAAAGTGCAGAGGATGAGGAAATCAAAAGGATCAATGAGCATCCTTGCAGAAAGAGTGCTGGCTCGGTGCTGAGTGAGCATGGCTCACGGGTGCCAGATTCGGGAATCCCAAGAGAGTCTGATCAGCTCTCCTATCAGTCTGGAGAAACAGATGCCGTGGCTACCATGCAAAGCATGGAGAGTGTGCAGGCCATTAAAGGAGAAGGCAGAGAAGAAACCTGTGACATAGCCTATGCACATAACAAAATGTTGTCTCAAACACTTCAGAAAATTGGAATAAAAGGAAAAGACATAATGACAGACTTCACAAGAGAATATATCTTGATGTCAGATAGGCAGGACTCTGGGTATGATTCATTTGCAACTCTTGGCACCTCTGATGAGGATCTCAGAGGTGGTTGTAACTGGGATTATGTGCTCAGCTGGGAACCCAAATTTCAACCTCTTGCCTCAATGTTTAATGATATCGCAAAACTGAAAGATGAAAATGTACACATTCACAGCTTCCCTAAGGAGAAATCTCTTGTTTTCCCTCCTCCCTTGATAACATCAGTGGCTCAGCCTGGCATAAGGACAGTGCCACCACGAATGCCAAATATAATACCAGGGCAAGCATTTAAAAAATACCCTCGTTCTCCTCTTACCCATAATCTTGGATACCCTCCACTAGCCATGACCCCCAATTTTTCTCCTTCTCTCTCTTTACTTACAATGCAGACGCCTACTTCTTCTCCAGTAATGTCCAATGGGAGAATGATAGGAACATGTCTTATTGATCCAAGCCATGAACTTGCAACGGAGAAAGAAATTCAAGTCTAGGTTATTAACTGACAGTAGTTTATGGTAAAAAAATATGGCTTAAAATGTATTTTGTTATTGTTTAACAAGCAAAATATGCCTATCAGAGATATATCACCAGTATTCTTTCTGTTTTCTTGATGAGCTGAAAAAGTTAAAATACAAAATAGCTACAAACTTGGGAACTATCCATTTTGTTCTTCCCAGAATACACTGTGAGGCCATGAGGCTTCTCCTCTTTCAGCTTCCAACAACTGGTTTCCTATGTAGATCACACAGCCAGGTGCCTGATACCCAACTTGACAGATTTTACTGGTTTTTCTCATGAAATATATCAATAACAAATAAATGGTAGTAATTCTTTACTATGGAAAAACTTTATCAGAATGCCAGTGGGTTCTGACCGCTTCTGTGCTGGTATTAGAAGAGGGTACTAGAGCGATGTGTAAATATAGCAGGTTTGGGGGTGTGCAAAGAATAAACCAAGGATTCTTACTGAGCTCCTTCTTGAGTGTTTGCCCAGACTTCCCCCATCTGAGCCCCTGGGTCTCAACAACCTGTTGGGCCTGCTGCAGCGATCTGCCATAGCTCCCCAGTGGGCTTTATTACTCATCTTTGTGCTGTGGAATCCCACTTAGCAGTTTCATTTATCTCCTGGTGTAAAGCCAGAGAGTCATGATTATGTGAATAACAGATCACCCTTAGAAAACAGAATAACAAGTGGCAAGATAAAAGCAACCATCATCTTCTCTATTAGTAGGTCTAAAATAGATACCTATTGTCTTTCTGTCCTATTACAGAAGCTGTCCTGGTCCCCAGGCAGCTGTAGGGATGGACAGCATTACAGTTATGAAGGTCTTGTATGCCTCCATCCTGGTTTTTGGTCCTGTGCTGGGCATATCTCTGCAAGACCAGATAATCTGGCCTTGTTTGTTGTATGTATCATACATATGGCATTTTGTGTATGTATGTATGTATATCCAGACACATACACATGCCTATACTGCTGTGTATGCTTGTATATTGTATCAGATCAATAAAATACACAGAAAATACATCTATAGTAACTCTTGTTTCTTTTCAGTGTATATTTAAAAGTCTTTTGTATCATGTGTATTAGAACTGGGCTATAGGGAAGGGTCTAATTGGTGCCTGGGAATCTGTTACAAGTTGGATGTGTACAGAGGTATGTGTTGTACAGGTTATAACAGGTGCAGAAAAAGCATGTAGTGCGGTTAGATTGAGTGATCTTGTGGGATCAGCATCGTGTGTGCATGGCTTTTGTCATTTCCTTGGTCATCCATGTCAAGATTTGCAGCCTGTGGGCTCATAACCTGTCTTTGAATAAGATCCTGTTTCTAGGGCTACACCTATGCTGTATTATCATGCAAGAGGATCCATGCTGCTATGCAAAAGTGCTTCTTTTAAAGCTGGCATTTGTTCTTTGTACTGCCATGGAGTATGAAATGAGACGTAGCTTAGGAATTCGTCAGGATAGACAAATGTAACTAAGAAAGGAGACAGTATAATAAGTTTTACAGTCAGACAAAAACCTGTGCCAGGAAGAGGAAAGCAAAGAGGAGGAGTTACTCCCAGTTCACGTCTGAACACGGAGTATCAGTTTAAGCATTATTTCAGAATTAATTTTATTGTCCACCTGTTAACATTATACTGTCTACAGACTGTTAGGTTTTGATTTATATGTCTTAACTTGTAAAGTAATTTCTAATAGAATGAGAGGTGTTCTTTGTGGTGTTCACTTCTGTGCATTTATAGTTTCAGGAGGCACACATGGCACACAGAACTACCTTTTCTATATAGTCAACAACTTAGCTAATCTGATTTCAGTTTCAGGTGATCATGGTCAAGTGGCAGCTATTACTCTGAGGAGCAATGAGCACATGCTGTCCTGGCAGGGGTCATCCTTCCAATGGGTGATCAGTGAAAGAATATATGTTTTACACAGAAAAACTGTGTTTATCTTTCATATTGATGGATATGAAGTGGTAGCTAGGGCCTCATTTCTTATATAGAGTCTAGACGAATGGATGAGTAGCTTTTTCTTCACTAGTGTTGCTGTTGCAAATGGAATACTATTAGCATTAGAAATCATTAGAAAGCATTCAGTCGTCATATTTACCACAAGGTTTGGACTTTACGATGTTAGTGTGTGCCCACTTCCTATAATTCTGCTTGAAAACTGAGAAAACCCTGTTTCTGTTTGTGCCCTTTTTGCTCCTTCAAATGCAGCTTGTTTTTGATGCCTTTCTGGAAGGATTAGGTGTGACTTGCATCATATTTATCAAGTCCATGAGATAACCAATGCATACTTTGTGCTGCTCTGAAGTGTTAGAGCAATCTTCTCTCTTATGTATGTGCTCACTGTGTATCAAATGGGAAACAACACTTAGCTAATATATTGTTGTTTCATAGTCAAGCTTAAAAATATGACTATAGAAACAAGTGTCTGCAATAAATCATGTGTATTTCTTTTAACCTTACTGTTCTTTTCTCTAACTAAATAGTATAGCTTCTATCATTTACCATGAGTTTAATATTAGCTTGCCTCAAAGAGGTTGTGTTACTTTGCAATTCTGCACACCAGTTTTAGCACTTTGGAGAAGGTACAGAACTTGTTAGTGGAAAATCATATTAAGCTCAAAATGCATAAGCTATAAAATAAAAGACAGTTGTCTCTTCTGGAATTTTGGCTGCCTGCCTTCTGGATTTGCTTGTTGGCAGCCTTGGAAACACTGGTGTAAATCACTACCAAATGGATATCAAAATTCCATCTACCAGTAGTAATCATTAAATTGACGTTCAAGCAGATTCCTGTGCAAAGAGGAAAAACCTTGATATTTTTAGGGAATTCATCATTTAGAGATTATAAAAACATATATACTTATTTTCTAAAATGATACCAAAACCACTAGTTACCTACACCAGTCCATATCTAGTTTTGCATTTTATCTTCAGCTGAAGACAGGACTCGTTCCTAAAGCAGTTTTAGATAAAAATAGTTCTGATAAAAATGAACCCTTGTTGCTAAGTCTATTGCATTGCTGATTCCTACTATCACTTATATTTGGTTGCCATCAATTCTCTGTGCTGTATGTCACTTGTTTTCTTTAACTGACATTAACTCTTCTCTTTGGGAAACCTATAAGCCAAAAAATGCTGCCCTGACAAAAAAGTGCTAGAACATCAGCTAGCACCGGACTGATGATTGTGCCCATATGGCTTCATACTTCTACAGCTCATGGATTCAAAAGCCAACCGGTAAACCAGTTGACCATCGTAGGCATACAGGGCCATTGGGATTAGACCTCCTCCCAATGTGAGCTGACTACATCGCTCCTTGAAAACTGGCCCCCAGGAGTAAAGAGCACAGGGGAATCCTTACAGAGAGGAAATTGGCACCAGTTTGTTGAGCATGAAGGGTGATGTTCCCTAAAATCCTGTAAAACACTAATTGGAATAGGAGGCAATTGCAACTTTGTAATTGAATATACTGTGGTGGGAGGTTTATATTTAGAATTTGGCTTACTTTGCAAGTGAAATGGATTTGCAGCTTCTTGCTTTTAGTATCTGGCATAACAGAACCAACTCACTATGGCAATATGTGGCTTAGTTCACAGTAGATGATCTGGTTGGAAAAACTAAGGTGTTGTAGAATCAAATTGAGTATACTTTTGGGTGTTGCATAGCCGCTAGCTCTGCTAGCTGTTCACTAGCATGTATACAAAGTGTAATGTATATTCAATCTGTGTATGGATTTGGATGTTCAGATTTCATTATAAAGAGCTGCAGTCTGGCATCCGAATCCTCTTGGTGGCTTTGAAAATTCCACCATAAATACATACAACATTTTTAAAACATTGGAAAAAACGTGGATGCTTAAGCAAAAGAAAAGGAGTCTTATAGAAAGGAAAATTGAGGATCTAAAACTTTCTGGTTTAGACTTGCACTTTACATTGCTGCTAGGGCTATTCCTCATAAAATGTCAGATGCTTTTCTTCTAAAATGTATAAAATGTAATAGAAGAACATCTGTAAGGAATAGAGAGAGGCATCAGGATAGGCTAGAATTGTGAAATGGTTCTGGTTTTTTGACACACATGAGCTATTTGAGTAATGTAGAAAATACCAAGTCCTTTAGCTGATGATAGTCACAAAAATAAAAATTGCCACCCTGTTATTGTATAAATGTTTGACTGACCCAAACAGGTCCTGTGCTGGATGAAGCATTAGATGCCAAACCACATTCCTGAAAACGCAGACACCATGGCAAAGACCTGAAATGATCCACTGTGGTATTCAAAATGTTAGTTGAAAATTTCATTACAATTAGAAAACTCAAATTTCTTTAACATTACATTCAAAACAAAGGATTGCCACACTGCAAACTATGTTTAAAAGAGTCAGCCATGTCCATGTCACCTTATCAACTTGAAAATAATCTTACATTTAACACTTTTTTAAAAAGCTTAGAGTATTTAACACAATCCTGGTCACCTTCCCTAAAACTGCATGTTAATTGGCTATGAAAATATCTCTGAAAACTCAGAAAATGGGCGTTGAGCTGTTGATTGTGAGAGCTGGTTAGCCAACAGTAGCTGTTACATAAAGGTGACATTTGAGAATGGATGGTGCTAGCTAATGCTGACTCACTAGCCCAACCTGGAGATATACCTTGTTGTTACTTATATATGCCTACAGCATTTCATTGAATACTTTCAAATGGGAATTCAAAAGAGTTTCTAAAATGGTGCTACTCATTTATTTCAGTTATGGCACCGGTAACAAGTCAAGCCTGCTTGCATCGACCTCAGAAATTCATCTCAAGACCCATCTAGCTGGGTGTAGACCCATTTCCAGTATCTCCTTTTTAACAAACTGTAGTGTTCGTTTAGTTTCAAAAGGTTTGAAAATACTGGATTCTGATCCAACTCCCAAGACTTCTTCCACTGATTTCAGTGGGACTTGAATAAAAAACACACCTGGAAGAAATGGACAACATGTGTGCCTCCCTGGTACTGTAACAAAAGTCACTGGCAGCAGAGAGCTGGTTCCCCGGCGTGCAGGGCTGTAAACCAGCAGGAAGGAGCATTAAAAGAAGGGAAATCAAGAGCCTGGAAAAGAGAGTAGAACCAGCATGGGGTGGGGAGGGTGAGGATTTGGAGGGGTGGTTCCTCTATGCTTCGAGGTGATTGATGCAAGCCTTGCTTTATATGCTTATTTTGGAGTGACTTTTAGAGAAGTCTGAGAAGGTCTGTAAGGGAAAGGTCACTTACTGTTTCCTCGTTCTACTTCTATGTAAACTGCAGGCTGCTGCCTGCATTGCTGCTGCTTGTACTGAATGCACAGAATACTCATGCCTCCAGACAGGGATTTCGCTACCTGTCTTTGTCTTGTAAGCACTTCACCTGAGATCAAGTGCTGGGTAGAATTAGTTTTCAAAATGATCTTAATAACTGTTAACATTAAGGTAGCCAGGAAAGGTTTGGGATTTGTTGAGTGGGTGGTTGGGATTTTGGGGTTTGGCTTTTTTGTGGGTTTTTTTGAGAGGTGCATGTGTGTTTTCAATTTTAAGCTGAGCTCCACGGTCATATAGTTTTGCACTTTGAGTTTTGGCTTCTGTCACACTAATGGAGTATCTTGTGCCATTGGCTGATCACACACTCACTGGCTAGAGATTGATAAGTTTCAACAGCCTGCTCTGTTCTCTGGAAGCAGAACTGCAGAAAACTGCATTATATGTAGTGTTTGTTACTGCATATCATACACTGTGCTTGATCAATGACACATTTTAACTCACCCACTTTTCCTCCACTTTTTTTTTCTATATCTAGCTAAAATGTTCCAGTGTCCACCATTTTCATCCCCTGCATGTTTCCTGTAACTTAGTTTTAATAACTGAAAATTTGGGATTCTGATCCCTAATCAGTTAAGGTGTGAAGCCAAGATGTGAATGTTCCTGCTAAAATAACGTGGTATGTTACATCACTATAATTTGGTATAAATGAGGGTTTAGTAACCAAGCCTTCTCTCAACAACAGTTTCTGGATGGGTTTTAATGAGGTATTGTGTGACTTAAATTGAGTTAAGTAGTTATGTTTATACCATAGAAACAAAAAGGAACAAAGGAAAATTTTACCAGCAAAGGAAATTTAATTACTTCAAGTAGTGTGAAGATGAAATGACGAAGCAAGGAGGACATCCTGATAATTGAATTTTAAAATATGAGACTGAGTAAAAGGCACAACCAGTTCATCCGCCTGCTTGAGACATTAAGTGCTTAGGAAGATCTTGTGATAGCCAAGACTGCTAGGTAGCACATCGGGGAGTGTAGAGCTGCTTGTCCTTTGTTACAGCTCTTTTGTTGGGTAGCAATGATAATGATCACTTGTATAAACAAAAGTGCCTGGTATTGTACCCAGTGGCAGAATCAGTGATGCATTGTGGCAATAGTGGGGACTGGCAGAACACGGTCAAACCTGTCACCTGCTGAGCTGCTTAATTTACAAAAAACCCTGCCTCAAATAAATAATAAAAAGGCCAGATTTTGGGGTATTCTTCCTAACAGAGAAATTCATTATAAATAATCTGAGCAAAATCCTTCCAGCGACTGCTGATTACATGCTTCTGAAATGTGTGTATATTCGTCTACTGCATGTAGATTAAGCAGAGATGATGTGTGTCTCGGCGACAAAGGGGGTGATATGTGACAGTCTATGACAGAAGAGAAGATGGGATAAACTGCAGTTGAAAGGAAGAGCAAAGGTACATACAGTCATGGAGAAGACCTCTGCTAGTGAGGACTCCCTGTTAAGAAGAACTGAGTCCTTTCCAGCACAGCTCGTCCAGAAGACAGTGTTGGTGCTGCCTGCTAGGGAGAGAATTACATGTTAAAGACCTGACACGAAGAAATAACCTCTGAGGAACAGAAAAGCTTCCTTTGCTCACCTATGGTCTCACAACAAAAGAAACTATCCACTGGAGTTGTCAAGATAGTGATGAGAGGTTGAGGCTTCAAGACCTTGCAGCCTAGATGACCTTCAGCGGAATTCTGGTGGTCTCTCAGGAAGGAGAAAAGGATAGGGGAAGACAGTGTGGAAAGGGTCAGGGAGGACACACACAATTTCTCGAGCCAGGTTCTATTATATGGAAGAGAAAAATCAGGTGAGTGATTTTGAGTGACACAAAGGCAAGGGGAATGGACAGAGATTTGGAGGTTTGCAAAACTGAACGGGGCCCTGATTCAATTAGGTGAATTACAGATTCAAGAAGTCCTTTCTGACCTAAATTATTCTGTAACTGTTATGGTGAGAAAGAAGCGTTACCACCAAGATCAGTGATCTGGTAGGTGGTGCAGTGGGTGATGAAAGGTCAGGTATGGTATTGAATGAGGTTAGACAAAGACAACTGAGGCTCTTGTATGTTTCTCCAAAAGATACTTTTCAGCATGGTGAAATGTCAACTGCTCATGCAGGATGTGGAGTCAAGTATAATAATTACAACTGGAACACGCATATGCAAAAAATGTGTGCTGTTCAGGGAGAGCAGAATTAATGGCAAAAGGTGATGTGTTAGCACTGTACATTACAAATGTGGTAGGCTGTAAAGAAATGGGAAGGGACAGCAAAAATAAAACTGTTTTGGATTCTCACTTTGGGAGAAGGTAGGTGAAGAGGTTCTATTGGTTTTGGTTGGTTACAGAGCCTGCTGTAGTCTCTAAGGTTGGCTTCAACACAGGTATATATGTATGCACAGGATTTTCTGTAATTATACTGCTGGATGTTTCTCTGCAATAATATATGCATGGCTGGTGAACAGATATTACTAATCATGCTAGGACCATATAGAGCTAACACATTTATTCATACAGTTAATGACAAAAGGTGATCTATATTAATTTTTATTTCGGTAAGTAATTAACACACTGTGGAAGACCTGGCTGTAGAAAACAAACTTGTATCTGTAATCAAAAGTTAGTTTTGTCTAAATTGAAAAAAAACCCCACCTGTTCAGATAAAAAGAAGAAATAGGTTTGTAACTAAGAGTTATGTCTACACAACAGTATCTAGCCAGCAAAGAGAACTAAATTAGTTGTGAATGGGCTGATTTGAATACCTGAAGCTGTACTGCCACATGCTTTGCTCCAACTAACAGATTCAAAGTGGAACATCACACTTACATAGCCACACTACCCAAAATAACTTTGATCATATTCCCTACTGTGTCATGTAAGCTAAATTCTAGGTTTACTGACATCACAGAGCAAACTTTCATAAATACAGAGGTGAAGACATTGGGACCCAGTAGTGTGAATGCTGAGCAAGTTTAGAATTGTATCAAGCCAAAGATGTGAACATTAGCTGGAACTGTCTGGATAGCAAAGGTTACCCAGGGCAAAGAAAACAGGGCATGGACTGTCCAGAAAGGTGTATTTATGTTTTAAAGGGGACAAAGTGTAAGGATTGCAAAAAGTCAGTGAATAGACTTCAGAAAATTGCAATGAACTGATGAAAGTTCTTTGCTTATAAAAAGTAAGAAAACTAGGTCCCCTGAAAAAAAGAGGTAGAGTTTAAAAATAATCTCTCCTGGCTCAAGTGAAAGCATTTTTAACCTTAATTTGCAGTAAGGCTAGTGATGATGTTGGCCATGAGATGAATGACAAGACAGAGCTAATAGTAAGGGCAGGGAAGGAAAAGAGACCACACATAAGGTGAAAACATACCTCGAAGTTGTTAATGTGCTCAGACAGTGAGGAAAGGATAGTCCTTGTCCTAAGATTGTCAAAGAGTACGTGTGTGTGGAGATAACATGCCCAATAGCATGGTATAGCATGGCATTTAATTAATTTCATCAAGGAAGCAATTAGAGCATGCCACTAGAAAATCATGATGGAGTCTTCCCAGCAAAGAGGAGGAAAATAAAGTGGTTAATGCAAACCTCGAATGGTTACTTCCATCAGATTAGAATCAGCTGTGGAGAAAAATCATGACACACAGATGCAACAGTATTGTGCATGGATTTCAGGGCAGGTCATGTCAACCTGATCTAGTTGAAGATGTCCCTACTCCCTGCAGGGGGGTTGGACTAGATGACCTTTAAGGGTCCCTTCCAACCCAAACTGTTCTATGATTCGGTGTGCCCAAACCCTGCAATCTTTGAGGAGATAACTCAATAGATAAATTCAATGGAATTAATGTGTTTGAATTTCAGAAAAGCATTTGACACACTGCCAAGTAAGAGTTAATTCTAGAATTACAGCATTATACATTTATTGCAGAGTATATCAGATGACCAGTGCGGTGGGAAGAGCACTACTAAAGAGCGAGCAAAGGGCAACCTTTAAAAAGGGAAGAACTGGAGCGAAGTCATTGGTAGAGGCAGACAGATTTTTCTGGACTGTTTTTAACGGATAGATTTTTCTGGATTGTTTAATATTTTCCAATAGAGACAATGACAGAAACAAGCCTGATTGGAACAGAGCTTAGTCAGTTCGTAAGAGGGAATTTGGATTAATTTCACACATGAATTTGTCAAACTTCATCTTCCAGCTATTGGTTCTTATATGTTGCTCTGCTCTAAATTGAGGAGCACCTGAATTTCTGATATGATTGCTCACTATAACCAAATCTATTTTAATATCTTTTTTTACCTACTAGAAATATTGACCTATTCTAGTGTCATACCATGAGTCATTTTCTCTAGTTCTTGAGTAATTTTTGTGGCTCTCATTAGAACCTACTTTTTTAGCCTTTTTAAGTAAATCTAATTCACTTGGTATTCCAGTATTCTTATAATGCCAAAAATTATTGCAACTTAGCATTAGTAAACCTGAAATATTTGCAGCCAGTTCTTATTTGATTCTTGAATGCAAAATACCCCAGTTGTTAATTCAGTCATATTCATCCCCGTATGAGTTCTTTGACCTTAGTAACATTACCATTCCCTTCGTTTACTAATGAACTGTGTAATGCTGATTGTCCCTAAATAAAGTTGGAGGTTCTTCATGTTTCTTTAGTAGTACAAGCCAGAAAGATGTTTTCAACACTTTGGAATTAATAGTGCTTCACACAGTTGTATTTGAAGAAAGAATTTACCTTGATTTGCACAGAGAAAGAAAATACTATCGTTTGAAAAAGTTGCATAAAACATGAAGGCCAATACAAAAGAGAATGTACTGAGATGGTGGTGTCCAGGATCATGAGTATTGGAATGGAGTTCAGTACTCTTAAAGACATCATAACTCACAGAGCTCTGTTTAATCCATTAGGCTATCTAGAACTGCCATTTCTTGATGTGAATTTTGGATCAACAGAGTTGTTTCAAAATTTGCCCAGGGATTCAGATATTTGAAAATATTTTGTTTGAATTTTCATCAAGGTATTTTGAAATGTGATAGAGATGGTCACATTTAATAAATAATGCGTGAAAATTCAAAGGCAGGCACATTTTATTTAAGCTTCCAATTTTATTAATCTATCTTTTTCCTCTTCTGTTTCCCTGCCTCTGTTCCTCCCTCCCTCCCCCTCCCTCCAATATCTCTTCCTGACAAAAATTGTTTTGGGAATTGAACTTAAATTGGGGAGCTGTAATCAGATGACTGAAAGCACATTTTTCTATTAAATGTTGCATTACTGAATCATCTCACTCCATTTTAGAGATGTGAAAGTAAGAGAGAAATGTATATGGGACTATATATAAGATGGTAACATTTTCGGAGTGTGGTCTGAAAAAGTTTTGCAGCGTGTGTTTGGAAAGATGCACTATTTCTGAGTGAAGATGCTAGATGCTGCGAGTGAGTTATGTAGGTCATCTCCAAGAAGCAACAGTAAGGCCTTTAGTGTATTTCACACCGCAGTGTGCTCTGTAGATGCCCGATATTTTACAGCAGCTTATTCATAAAATATTTTAGTAAGTTTTAAAGTTTTATTGTTTCTATTTTTGTCTCTGCCTGTAAAGCCAAGTGCCATTAATGCTACAATTCCAACTATAAAGAATTCTGGGAGAGGAAAGGAACTTATAAATAATGCATTTAGAATCCTCCAAAAATGATTCGCAGAACTTTTGACACACTACTTAAAGGGGAATATCTTATGATCAGCCACAGAGGTTTTTTTTATTATTTTTTGCTTAACCGTAGACAGTTAGATAGGAAGCTTCCTGGCTTTTTAATGGAATTAAATCTCCTGTTTGCAGCCTAGGAGGGTCATTAATCTTATCGGTAGCTTTTATTCAGAGCGAAGGGGATATTCATAGTTTATTTTGGGGGAGAGAAGTCCGCTTGGGGAAAGTGTCACTCTGCTTGCAGGGAATGGGGTCTGAGTCCTCTGCACAATGAAACTACCAGCTGGATCCCAAGTTCCTGGCTGCTGAAAGTCTGCAAAGTGTCATCTGTGGCTCAAGGGCTGAATCAGTCACCGGATGTTATGCATTAGTGCCTAAAATCTGGATGGTTTTCTGTGGAAATTTTGGAGGAAACGCCCTAAATATAACAGCGGTATCTCCTCCCCAGGAACTTTCCCAACAGGTTTTGCTGTTGTTTTAAATGGATTGTTGGTGGTTTAATTAACTGATTTTTCCTGTGGATGTTCCTCCTAGACAGAGTGCTGCAATACAAACACAATACAAACAGTTCCCTTCCCCAAATGGCTTTCAAGCCAGGGGCCTGTTTGTGTGATGGGCCATGAGAGAGGGAAGTCCCACTCTTTTTCTTCCCTCTAACATCTTTTCTGCTACTTGACATCATCCACAAGGTTTCTTTCTTTTCAATATCTGTAAGTATGAAATTGCAACTTAGACATTTGGGAATATCAGTTGAATCCAAGTCTCCCCCAGGGCTTCAGTGGGAATTCTCACACAGGATAGTTCTCTTGGATACATGGCAGAGTGCTCACAACGTGAAAATGACATAATTTTATGCTTCCTTCTGCAATTAATCTGTCGCTTTATGATTTTTACAAAACTTGCTACTCAGAAACCAAATTTACGAGTCAGAAAAAACTTGAACGAAGACACTGTAGAAGATGTAAAGGAATGAGAAGAAAAAAAGGTAGCCTTTCTTTGGGAGCAGAAATTGTCAGTGATTGAAATGCCTTTGCAAGCATGGACTTAAATCCTGTGCAGTTTCACATTTAGATCTAGAAGATGTAGCTCAGTGTAGCTTGAAGAATTTCAAGAATTCCCTGCTGGCTTTCACCAAAGGAAAAATAAATCTTTAACTTCTTTTATTTCTTGTATTTCTTTTATTATAGACATTTTGAATGCTTTTCTCACTTTTTTGTCTTCCGATTCCTCAGTTTTGAAATATTTCAACAGTGTAAAAGCATACTCAGTATTTAAGCTGCCCGAAGGAATGGAGGGCCAAATTATTTTCTCTGTTACATTCCCATAAATGTTAAATCGTTCCTGTCATTTGCACAAGGTATAGGCAAAACAGAATACAATTCAAGGAATAACTCCTTGTTTGACAGTGGCTGCTGAAGAACAAACCTGGTGATCATGAAGGGGAAAGCTGGAGGCTGGACAAACAGATAAAAAAGGAAGCGAGCTGAACGCTCTCCCAAATTCTGTGGTTGTCAGATGGCTTGGCACAAGTGTCAGGTTTCTTTTTTTGGTGAAGTCCCTGAATTGCAGCTCAGAGTTTTAAGCCAGGTCCTGCAATTTCTGTCTTTGGAATGTGCTTTGTTCTCTGGTCGGTTCCTGAGGTGATCCACCCACTGCTAGGACAGACTTTAAAGTTGTAATCCGGTCTTTGTGGGATCAAAGGCAACCCATCAAAATAAGACAGTCTCTTGAGGATGAATTCCTTATTCTGTATCTTGCTACTTGCAGTCCTACCCACTTACTGTAAAACCATTTAGCACATGATCAAAGTCTTTCTATGGCAAGTGACAAAAATTAAGAACTCAACTAGTGGGATTGGGAGCGCGTAAAAGAAAAGGTAATTTAGGGTTTCTAACAGGAACAACTATATTATGTTGCCAAAGGATTTCAAAGCTGACTCTTTTCTTGGGTCTGACTTAGTTCTTGCTTGCCTCTGCTGAGGTGCTTCAGAGTATTCCAGTCCTTTCTACACTGGTAATTAGAGGTTGATTAATCCAACGTTAAAATATTTTTTGGGTGTTTGAGAAGAACACATAAGTTGCTATTTTGTACCAGATGCTTATTATACTTCAATATGGAATACTGCTAAAATTAATGTTTAATGTAATTCTGCGTTTTGAAAGAAATAGAAATTGTCATGGATTGTTTATCTCTGGATTTATGTTAACAGGTTTTATTCAGTTATAGCTGCATCTTTGCAAAAGGGTTGAATCTTGTAAAGCAGTCAAAACCTAAGGTTTTACAGAATTTATGATTTTTCTTTTCTTCATACCTAACCCTTGCCCCAGTCATCCATTATAGCAATTTCAATATTAAAAGTGATTCTAGCATCATGTTCTTGCATAATCTTCTATGTGATATTACCTGGCGAACCCTTTTTGTGCACTCCATTTTCTCAAAGGGCTCACAACTTGGCATTGTGTGCTTTGACGAAGGATAAAATAGATAAATATATTAAACTAGAAGAACAGATGAGCTCTTTGGGGGGAAAAAAAAAGAATGTACAATAAGTGTAAATCATACAAATAACTTCTATAGTTCTGTGTTCCAGTGTTGCTTGCTGGATAACAGCATTTTCTGGTGGTGCATATATTCAAGGGAGTAATCTGTCATGCATCGTCCAAATGCTGTAAAGACTTTAAAAATAGGAAAAAAGCACAACAGCAATTTTCAGATGAGTCAGAATGGTGTTACCTTTCTTTATTCTTGCATTTCTGAATTCTGTCAAAAAGGGTTGCTCTCATAATTAGTTGTCCAAGCACATGATTCCCAGAAGAGGAATCTTATTTTGAAGAGCTATAAATTGACATGGCAGAAATTGCTTCATAAGAATTTCTTTGAAGATTAATGACAGCAATGAAACTTTTCAGACATTGTGGGAACCATTTATTCATGTAAACAAAGGTGTGCAAATGAGTGGTGCCTAGGTACAAGGAGATATTTCAGGAGAACACTTAGAATGTGTCATTTGGTGAAGCTGGGGCTGGTCTTTGTTGTTTTGCTGGATGTTGTTTTACACAGTTTCCTAAAGAAAGTGGTCACACTCAGAAGATGACCCGGCCTCTGTCAACATCCCACAAAGTGCACAGAGAAGAGCAGGAACCTCCACTTGCATCTGTTCACCCAGGACTCATTCTGTTCCCTGGCTGCAAAGGAGTTGAAACACTCATCCAGGAAATAAGAGTTATGAGGTAAGACCTATCTTAAGGATCCCTAATCACCACCATTTGTATCCCAGGGCAGTCCCTGACCACCAGGGGACCACTAGGTTTTTCTGAGGGAGGACTCTCCCTTCCTTCCCCTCCCCCTCTGAAGCTGAGCTGCTGCAAGGATTTCCTCCTCAGAAGGAAATAGTGAGAAACTGTTTCTTTCAGACTTGCTTTTGGAAAAGAGAGTTGGTTTATTGATTCCTTCCCTTTTACCTCTGCTAACCTATACCCACACTCTGGGCGTGCACAGTGCCCTCTCACATCTGATGGAGGTTGGAGGACGTTCAAGGGCTGGAGAGCTTGCTTGTGAAAGCAAGTCCTGGATGATATTTCTTGTAACATCACACCCATAAAAGAGAATTATTCTTCTGCATGTTGACTTTGGTGAGTGGCAGATTCTGCAGCAACATAGGGATCTCTTTGAAATCAGTGCATGTGCTCATTGACTCCTGTCGTACATCCACCTGTAGACAACATCTTAGCCATGAGTATACAGCACACTGTTTTTGAAAAGCTACAACTTTGCTAAATTAAAGCCAATTCCTTTCAAAGCATGCAAAAGCACTAATTTCCATTGATTACTCAGTCATAGCCAAGTTTCAAATTTCATCTGTTTTTACTGTAGTTCTTCTGGAAAAAGTTTGGTTAGAATCACTCTCCCATAACCTAAAAATGGTTGCAGGGATTTTGCTTTGACTTTAAGGGGATAAGAAAAAACCTCTCTTTAGGCATGGAAAACTTCAGCCTGAACAATGAATGATTCAGAAGACTGTGGTTGTGAGAAAAATGGGCTTTTAATTGGATTCATTTTGCTTATGTAACCATTTGGTCCCTATCAAGCAACTGCTCTAATAATAATTTGCTTATCAATAATACATGGTCTCCTCTAAACTAATGTATCTATAGCAAGAAAAATGTGCCATACATATATATATATGCCTGTGTTTGTATGTAAGGTTTAAAAATGTCTTGCAAAAGCTTGTAGAAGAAAAGTCTGCCCAGTGGTCTTAATAGAAAGACATTGCTTCTGGCTCAGGAAATCCTCCAGCCACAACTGGCTGGAGCTGGGGAACATATTCTGGAAAAACTAGATTTGCTGGTTTAGAGGAACCTTTGATCCAGTACACTCAAACTTGGGTGAACAAAACAACAGCAGCATGCAGAGAAGCTTCCTGTGAGAAGACTGAATGTTGACTGCTTTGTCCTGAGTTTCATGGAAGAAACACAGGCTTAGCCCTCCTGCTGCGGCTGCTGTTATTGCAAACATCCTGAGTGCTTTTAGCACCCTGCTCCAGTGTTAGACAGATGTGCTGAGTTTGTTCTTGGTGAGCTGCTGTACAGGATGGTTGGCAAAGGGTCTTGCTTTCTTGCGGCTCTGTGAAGATGAGGGAGCTAGGGGTTGGTTCTTGGGTTTGCAGCTGGCTTCACTGCTCAATGCTGACTCAAGCTGTTAATCCCGCTGGGTCAGCCATAGCAGATGAAGCTGAGAAGAAAGACTTAGCACTGAAGTTCATATCAGGCAAATACTGGAGCTGACAGATAGAAGAGGCAAGCAGGCGATGCTTTTATGCTGGGTGATGGTGAAATACTTACCACTAACACAGTAGTCAAGTTTGCAGGCATTTTGAAAGAGCTACCTGTGAAGGGGCTGGTCTTTAAATGTGGTGGTCCCCCACACCCTGGGGAACTCATATAAATGTAAATATTAAGTCAGTGTTTAGATGGACACAACTGGAGTTATCACTGTTGACTTGTTGGCCTGGCTGAACAGAACGCTGGAAAGGCTGAGGTGTGACTCAGGAGGGAATTAAACAGCAGTAAAATACATAATGCCAGTTCACAAAGGCTGAAACAGAGACTTGAGGTGAGGAAAAAGAGAATTTACCAATTTAATTTAATAGACCTTTTATGAGGCTGTGAATTTACTTGCTAATCATTGCTGTACTGATGTGAGGTTCCTGGTATTTCACTTGGTTTTCCCCTATATATTTTAGTTTCAACACCAAAAGAGTGCAAAATCTGTATGACCTAGTCAAAGAAATGACCAGGGTGAGATCTTTGCCCAATCCTACCTTTTATCAGTGGCCTGAAAATGTAAGTTGCAGTTAATCCAGAGACCGGTAAATGAAAAGTAAAGGGATGTGTTATGGAAAAAGGGGCTCAGTCAGATGTTTTCTGCTCTGGTATGGCACTCTGTCTTGGCACAATGTTGACCACATTTGCCATAGTACTCAGTGATGCAAGGAAAGAGCTGGGTATCATGGTGCCGAAAGACTCGGGCTCCCTGTACAATCCTCTAGCTAAAACAAATGAGCTGAGCCTTCAACCTTACATCTATAATCAAGGAGCTATTACGTGGTGTGTGGACTTTTTCATGTTTGTACTTGGCACAGTGACTGCTGTGCAAATTCTGTCCTTTTCTGGCTTTCATTATTCAAGAGTATGTTGAGTATGAGTTGGGTTTAGAGGTGAGCCACGAGAATGATAACAGCATTGTTAAGTGACACTCATTTCCCTCTGCTGAAGTTGTACCACTGAGCACCAAATAAATCCATATTTGGTCAGGTGAGAAAGGCCTTATGAAAGTGACCCTGACCCTCTAAACTGCTGATTAGAGCCTTTAACTCCAAGGTGACTTCTGAATTTAAAACATTGAAGCACTGATAGGAGGCAAGAGCATGACCCCATTTCATGAGTGAGATGCTGCCTCTGCTGGCAGGAGAAGTAGGGCCAAGAGGGCATTAAGAAGTTCCTGTGTGAGAGATTTAATAAAATAAAAGAAGCTCTAGACACATGGTCTCATGTAGGCAAAAATAGACCTAACTCTAAGAAAACCTAGGCAACTGTTCACCCAGGTTTAGAGCATAGTGCCCATGCAGTGGTCGTAAGCTCCCTGAGCACTGTTTTGAGCACTGCCACTTTGCCTACAAAACTCCTCTTGTGGATCATCTGAATCAGGGAGTGTTAATGCTTTGCAGCAGCAAGTCTCACTAGGAAGACATTCCTAAATTGCAGTAAGCAGGACAAAGAGTTATCCCTGCATCCCTGATGCTAAGACAGTAAGTTTTGGTTTTGGTAGACAACCCCCAAAACTGGAGGAAGGGGTGAAGAATGTTCAATGAATCGAGTCATTGTAAAATCACCACCACCACCAAAAATGGATTTAATTGAGAGCTGAATAGAAGCTTTTTTATTTTTAAAAAGTCCTTAGTAAAGCAGGAACAAAACAGTTCAAGTTAATGACAAATCAAAACATTTAAACTTCTGAAATGTTTGAAGGTTTAATTATTTTTGGCCAAAAAATATCAGCCAAATCAGAAAGAATTTTGGTTGACTTAAATAAACATTTTTCAGAGGAAAAGCATTTCTTCCAAAAAAATGCCACCCGTCTCTAGTCAACAGAACATTATAAACAAGCCAAGTAAAATCATTAATCTGTTACACAAAACTACGTAAAGACCCCACCAGAGAATGATATTCCCTCTTGAGCATATCTGCTCCATCTGATCAAAAATGTGAGCAAGATCTTAGATACAATAATAAACTAAAGAGTTTAAGGCTAAAATTCCCTCCCCATCCCACTAAACTGATGAAGTTAGGCAGTTTAATACAAGTGGTCTAGTTTTCAAAAGCTCAGAGCACATCTACCGATCTGCAAGATTTCTACATTTTCATTCTATTTTTGTTTGTTGCTGTGGAGTCTAGTAGGATATTTAAATATGTGAATATTTATTATATTCTGTTATTATTATATTCTGTTGAACAGAATGATTAGGATTACAGCATGTGGCTGCTTGCCTTCTCCATGTGGCAAGCACGCTGGACCTGCATTCAAGTCCTTCAGCTGCCTCTTAGCTTTGGGTGCTGGGTTAGGGCTTCTACCATGTTGGTCAGGCAAGTCCCAGCTACATTAATAGGTTGAATTTCAGTCTGGGAGCCACCAGCACATCTGCGACATTGCAGACTGGCACACTCAAGTGCATTGTGTGATGGCTCAGTCACAAGGGTCTGGAAGATATTAGGCAAGCGTAAAGAGTGGCTCACTTGAGGAAACTCAGCAACATCTCCATCTTTCCTGCCTTCAGATCTGCCGTTCACAAAACTTGTCTCCAAACCTCCCATCAACCACTGCTTCTCCCCTTCCAGTTGCTCCCTCCATCTGGCTCTTCTCAACCAGGTTTTCCTTGAAAATAGAAACAAGTCAGGGATTGTAGAAAGGGTCTGGTGGATTTTAGTAATATTTAAATAATGTGTGCTCAGATTTTTTTTTTTTTTTTTTACATGATGGGACAGCATTAGAAAACTCAAAGTTAGTTTGGGTAGACTGTGAAGAGTTTGGGAAAACAGAGGAAATTAAAACAGTATTTTAAAAAGCAACAGGTTCTTTCACAATAAAAAATGTCATCTTTGGAAAAAACGTTTTCTTTTTATTACACATAGAGAGATAAAGGAGATGGTAGAGTTCAATACTTGGCATTTCAGGCTGAAGGTATTTAGATTAAGGATGAGGAGGAAAGAGAAATATTGCATCTCCAGTCTGCTGTTTCTTCAGATGTGGCTGCAGTTTGAGCACAAAGGCATCTCTTAAGGAACTGCCAGATACATCAATGTCTCTGTAAAAATGGACAAAATGGAACTGCCAATTATTTAAAAGTGTAGATGCAGCAAGTAGTGAGCAGTTCGCTGTGTCTGGCATTCCTCACGAAGAGGGGTGCCAGAAATTTACTGGCAAAACATTTCAGCTAAGTGATCTCAGATGAAAAAATGACAGCTTCTGCTAATGAACAGCCAGTGCTGTGAGCATAAACATTCATCAATAGTACCCGAGTGGAAGGACCGTGGTAGTATCTGGCTTTGCAAAGACTCTCCTTTTCTTTGCACCCATGTGCACATCTAGCCCAATCATACTGTGTGGTGGTACTGGAGCTGGGATGCATACCACCAGAAGAAAGAGCAAAGGGCATCTGCTCCCAAGGACGCATCTTAAACACCTTGGTGGTCTCTTCCTAGAGCATCATAACTTTGCTCCAGAGGCAGCTGCAGGAAAGCTTGCTGTATCCACAGCTTCCAAGGAAGGCAGCGAAGATCACAGGAATCGTCCCATGTCCTGCCCCAGCGCCAGCAGATGCCTGGGAGAAGAGTACCAAAACCACCACAGTATGGTCCATCGGAGGTCTGGCATCTGCTGAGACACGTGATAAGCTGCAAGCTGTATGAGCAAAACTGTGTTTGACAGCCAGTGCACTAACCTGTTTTCTGTTAACTGCCCTAATCTCTTTTTAAATCCCTTTAAACTTCTGGTTTCCATAAGGTAAGGACAATGCATTTCACCATTTAATTATGCACTGTGTGGGGAAAAGGCCTTCCTTTCTCTTCATGGCATTCAGAGGAATCGTTTTGGGTGATGTGTATGTTTGGGAATATTTCTGTGCAACCACAAAAGAATTACTAAGACTGATACAAGTGTCAACTTGATTTAAAACCTAAAGCATTAGATCAGCAGTTTATGCACTGCAGACACTAACAAACACTTTAAATAGTGTTTTACAGTCAAAAACTTTAAAGAAAGAAGGCAGCTGTGGCTATGGTGCTAAAGGTTTAGTGTCTTTATTTGTGGGAAGCCCATGTTAACTGGCACAAATAACATCCTGACGTTGCCAAAAGGGGCCTTTGCAGTGCCTTCCCCTCACCTCCAGATGACAAACACACAGATGTTTACAGTATTTGTAAATTGAATGCAAGCCTGGAAGAGATTTCATATTTGTAGAAGGATTTTCTACAGCATATGAGGAAAAGAAGTAGGAATTGTACACATCAGCTTGATTTAAGAAACCTTGCAAAAACGTCCGGTCTCTGAGGAAGTGCAGACTGTGGTGCCCATCGCGCCGTGGGGTTGAGATGCTTTAGAAAGGCACTGAGGCTGTTAGCGGGGCTCTCCGGGACTATACCTCCCACCTGCCCCACGCAGAACTTCATTGAGATGCCTGATAGGTGATTCCTTGGGCATGGAGGAAAGCATATTCAAAATCAGAAGTTTGGGCCAATTAAAAAGTATGAAATCAAGGAAAGACATTTCATTCTTTCCTTAAAAGAATAGAAGAAACCAATAAAGCTGATCACACATGCCAAGAATATGTGCCCAGGCAAATGAAAGAGTTAATGTTGATGGCCCAGAAAAATCCCTGCCCCTTCAGAGGGAGCAGAGGTGAATGAAGTTCCTCTCAGTTTACATTTACTGCAAAAACTACGTTCTCATTTTAAACGGGTATTGTTGGTACCGTGCAACAGTCCCCTAGCATAGTGCCCCTGCTAGAGGGGACTACAGCTGGACAGAAATAGGATGCATCTGATTTAGTCAGACATAACTCCACAACTTATCTTTTATCCTTAAATATTAGCCCCTTCATGTTTAGCCTTTCAGGTGTTATTCTACTTGTACCATGCTTTACATGTCATTTTTCAGGCCGGAGGCATGATTTTAGCCAGTTTGCCGTGAAGTGCCGTTTTGGATAGGTGACTATTAACCTCTGTTGTGCTCAATCCACTGCACAGGACTTCCAGGGGAAAAATCTTAGTGAGTAATATAATGGTAATGGCTCCTGAAAAAAACCTGCACAGCCATCTATCTGTCTATCTCTGTAATTTCAGGACAACAATAACAAAACCTTGCTTCTCATGTATATTTTTTTAAAGAGAAATCTGAGAGCAAGAGTTCCTGTAGCTTTGGAAACTGAGGCCAGAGAAACTGGAGCAAGGCAAGAGTATGAACTGATAAAGGTTGAACCCAACAACAACAAATCGCTGTGAATTGTTGTCTCAGGACGCATCATATTCACAAAGTGTTTCTGCAACAATTGCAGGCAAGAGGGGTACCATAGAAAGACACCCGTAACAACATAACACATAAATAGCACAGATAACCACGGCACGTAAAACACAAGGAAGCACAATTGCCAAGAGAAGTAGACTCACTGTTTTTTGACAGCTGCTCTGGTATTTCAAGGGGAATGGCAGGTCCAAGCAACAGCAAAAGGTGCTGCAGGGGTTGGTCGTGCCATCAGTAGTAAGTTTAGTTGGTAAGAGGCAGTAAATAGCCTTTGCAGGATCCAATGCAGTCAATAAACATAATTCTTGGGTGATCTCTCTTGGTCTAACTCACCAGTGGTAATTTCTTATTTACCCCAGCCTTCAAACTGACCTTGGGGTCAGATAGACTAAATAAACTGATTCAGCCTCACCCTCCACAGCCTAACACAAAGCTTGTATTGCAGGGTAGCCGCCTGTCTCAATGCCCCTGTGTGGAGGCATCAGTATGTACCGTCCTTCTGTGTGTCTCGCTTTTGTTGCTTCAGTAAAAATAACACATTTTTGCAGTTACATAAGTAATACCTATTAGGTGAGATAGTTATTAGCACATATTTTCTGTTGTAGAAATATTTGCATACCAGGGATGGACTGTTTTCTCTGGTTTTATCCAAACCAAAAATATTTTCCAATTGCAGAGAGCTCAAGCTTTCCCCAAGCATTTGTTTCCTCCAAGCAATTCAGTCCTCTAACTTGAGTGCCCCATGTGTGACATCCACAGTCATCCTCCTTGAAGAACTGGGAAAACACCCTTTTCTACAGAGGCTTGGGAGAGACTCCCGTGGTCCTAACTGCAAATTGAATGGTCTTTGTCATTTATTTTCCCTGCAGCATGTGGGGGGCTTCTGAGCAAAATCACAGCCTGTGGATGTAGGCCAAAATCCTCATTAAAACAACTACACAACACCTCGCTCCAGACGCAGCAGCGCACCTGAAGAATGAGTTTCCTCCTCGGGAACCGAGCTTATACACCTGTCAATGAGGTGGGCACCATAAAATGCACAGACTGTGAATTAATAAATAATATTTTACCAGTCTTATGGGCTCCTTCCTCTACTGGTGTTTATATAAAAATGTTTTCTAATCCTTGCTAGGTTTCTGGCTTTATTTATTCACCACCATCTGTTTTTTGTCTTTTTTCTCTTTTTCCAGGGTTTGCTTCCCATCCTCCTGCTTGTTTAGCTTTCAGGGCAGCCCGTTCCCCGCTGCTCCCGCAGTCTTCCCAGTGCACTATTCTCCCCTTGTTTTACTGAGCTGTGGTATTATTTCCCATGCACAATTTTACATCCGTGGGGTTACTTATGCTGCAGCCTTTTCTTTCTCATTCTAAGAATGCAGTTTTTAGTTTGCAGACTTGGGCTAATTGGCTCGTCTCGTATTTTTGCATCTTTTTTTGCTATATCTTGCAATCTGCTGGTGTAATTGCTCTGTGCGGGGCACAGAGGAACCGAGCGAGCCTCCTTGGGCTGGTGCTAGGCAGTCATGGAGTGTGGTGGTGCTCCTTGCTCTATCCTGCAGGAGAGGCAAGGGCAGGGAGAGGAGAAGAAATGGGGCTTCCACCTACTTCTTTCTTACCTCTGAAAACACCATGAACGGTCACTCTCACTGGAGTGTCCTTTAGGCACCTTCAGATATGGCTGGGACAGGTACATAGGAGAAACTCTCCTGAGGAAACCACCGAACGTTGAAATTAATCTATTAGGCATTAAATATAGACCTTTCTAGCCAATATGGGACAAAAGAGACTGTAGCCAATTTTCCTCACATCAGTCACTTGCAGAATTATGTTTTCAAAACAAATGTTAAACACAAAAAGATTGATCTGTGCTGTCTGAGGTGATCCATTGCGTCTTTTCTGCAGCTATCAATTAATAGAAAAAAATTGTTGTTTGCTGTCTCACAGCCAACTAAGTAATGAAATTAATTGACCATATTTAAGACAGCTACTCCCTACTTGTGAAAATTTTGGGAAAATCACTAGCAGGAAGAAAAATGGGGTTTGAGTGTTATTGAAAATAAATCTAGTTTTTAGACAATGAAAACATTTTATTCTCTAAGTTAAAACAGAATGTATGCAGCCTGTTTCTAATTCACATTGTCCATGAAATTGAAGCAATGTATTCATCTTGACTTTCATGCTCGTTGTCCCTAGTAAAAAATGCTCTACATCAATTGCTCATTATTTACTGAGGTTGTTTACTGTTAAGTTTGTGTATGATTGCAAATTAAACATGCGCATTGAAACTCCATCATCTAACACATGGCCACTATTCATATCTGGCAAGGCCTGGTTTTCTCATTGAGCGCTGAGAAACCACCTCAAATATAGCATTTTCCTTTATATTGAAAAAGCGCTGTGTTTCAAATCTGCTGCTGGACAGAAAGTACAGGAGATAAGCAGGAATTTTGAATATAAAAGCAAGCTATTTGAAACCTAAAATAATAATTAAACCTGTTGCAAATAATTGAATATTTACATTAGCCTAATAAGAGATGAGAAAGTAGTGATCTTGTCAATGACTGTATCTACAAATATTCAGCAGAATTTGATTGATTAATTATTGCTATTTCAAAATTATAGTTGAATGATTCCCAGGTTATAGAAACACTTTTTAAAATAAACTGTTATTTTAGGGGTCAAATTTCTTGGATACCTATAGTGAATAACTTTAGAAAGGGTTCATTTTCAGAAGGTTACTGCTTGATGCTTTCTGAAGACTTGACACTGTCAGAGCCTTTCTTGTTAAACACCTAAGATGTGATACACGCAGTGCTATTTTTTAACTTTTCCCACTTTTGTTCACAAAAATAATGAGAAAAATTCTTTAGAAATTCAGCAGATTTATCAAAGGGGAAAAAAATCTTTTCTTCACCACCGCTTTTCCTTGCTGATGGATGACTGCTTTCTGAGCATCAAGCCATGCAAGTACTCGAAAACCAGTACGATCTCTTCAAGGCTGTATTTTCAGAAGCTTGCAATTCTTCTGGGAGATGCTCCTGAGCTTGTCCTCGCTATGGGGTTGGCAGAGGGCAGGGTGAGACCCACTCCTGGCACTGTGCTTGGCTGGCGGTGGACATTAGCTCTGCTGGCCATGGGTGCTTCACGTGTCTGGAAACCCCTCCCAAAAAGGAAATACAGCAGCTCCGCATGGACAATTCGCTGCATGCTGTAGGAGAGCTCGCTGGCTGTTTTTCTTTTTTCACCTTTGACTGCTACAACCCAGCTGTCATGGCAATTGGTTTCTCTCCCTTGCTCAAAGACCTTCATCTGGTCTCTCCGTTTCGAAGCCTGCTCTTACAGGACTCCAGGAAGCTGTAGCCTACTGACATCTGTGGCAGATAATGCAGCAAAAATGAAGGATGAGGCACTGCCACTCTCGAGCAAAGCCCTCTGCCTGTCACACTGCTCTCTCCGATCTCTCTGTATTTCCTTTCTGCTGCTGCCCCTTTTGGAAAGGTGAAGCCCTGCGGTGTTGGAGCCCTGCCGGTACAAAGGCATGAAGTTGTCAAACTGTTACTGGCTAAGAACACGAGAAGTCTTAAGTTTGAAAATTACACAACAGCATCACCCTGTCGATGTTGCTGCTCACCGTAAGCGCTGGATCTTCCCATTCCTGGTGGCCCACCAGCGGCTTCACAACAGGGCGAGCGTCGGCTCCGTCAGTGGGTGAGTGGCGTTGAGTCTTCCCCGTGACCTCCAGCCATGAGCGCGCGAAATCACGGCAGGCAGACGTCCAGCGCGTGGTAGGTGAAAGCTGTGTAATCTGCGAATGGCATGTGACAAGCTGCTGGGGGAGAAGGGGCTGACAGCAAACTGGGGAAAGTAGTGAGTTTTATCTTCTGCATGGCAGCACTCAGTGACAAAATAGCGTTGGGACTTATGTCCCAGGATCCGACTTGTCACTGGCCAAGAAGAATCACTTCGTGGGACAAATAACATTATCAACAGACCATGCATGTGCAATTTGCTTACATTTCTGAATGACCCAAGAATGCCAACGCGAGGTAACAGCTGACATCAAACCATGACTTCTTTATGCTTCCATTGCTTTATCTTGGCCTCGTACCCTACAGAATTTAACCCTTGGGTCTCCATCTGTAGATTTATCTTTTGTAAGGCAATATAACTGCACCAAAGGCACTGGAGAATGAGGTGACCCAGCTGAATTAAATGGAAATTGAGACTGTGAAGTAGTCCTGGAGGTCAGGCTGTGAGTGAGATATAATTGCTCATAACTGATACAGAATTTTGCAATATTGCTTTTGACTCGGGGATGAGGTTTCTTAAATTCTGCTGTTCAGGAAGAAAAATAATGCGTTTTTCACCCCATAAGGAGAAGTCACATTTGGCAGTGGAGCCAGCTTTGCAGGAGCATGTGGGTGCCTAAAGCTGGTGTCAGGCTCCTTGTGAAACTGGTAAGTGGAGGGAGCAGCTCTCCTGGTTTTCCAGTGGGAGCCCTGGCACTGCCAGCTCTTCCCCAGGAGCTCCAGCTGCACCGAGGAGGCACCAGCCTGCAAGGGGTTTGGCAACACTCAGGCACAGTCCAGCACGTTAAATTAAATCACTGGTTAAAGACGAGAGGGAAACTTTTCGATTCATCCTAAAGAGGACCGACCCTCCATTAATTTAAAATAAAAAATACAGATTGTTCCAGTCATCACTGGATGTTATTTCCTACTACAGTACGTTGGTGAGAAGATGGAAATCGTATGCTACCATGTCAGGGATGGATATGAAATCTTGCTTCAGAGAGATATTTCCAGAGGTATTTCTTGTCATCTTGATGCACTCAGTCCTACAATCCAAATGATTGTTTGCTGCTTTCTACAGAAAAATAATTGCTTGCTATGTTTTTTTCACTGGCACAGAGCAAAATGTGTTTTAATGCTTCACCTCCATTCCCCAGGTCTGGGTAAAGCTGTGGTTTGGTGTGGGGAGGAGAAAGGCTCCCGGCACAGGAATGAGACAAAATGTTCGTGTGGTCATTTGTGTGGCTTGTCACTGGCCGCAGGGGAGGCAGGCATGGCTCTTGTGAAGGCTCCGACAGCGCTGGAACCAGCTGGGACTGCAGAAAAAAGAGGGAAAAGGAGGAAAAGCGCCGGCGTGAAGAACCTGTTTCTCGTGTGGAGAAAGCCCATCGCGAAGAGCGTAAAGGTGACCCGGCGGTGCCATCGCTTTGGAGGGACGTGGAGGGGTCTGAGCACATGTTAACACCGGCTTGCGGGTGCTTTTCCCCGACGCTTTCTGCAGCCGCACGGCACAGCTGCGCAGGCGCCTGGGAGAACGCGCAGGCAGGGAGAAGGGCAGTGCTTCCCGTCACGGGTGGCAGGGAGACCTGCTCGCTGCCCCACGGCTATCTGCCTGCCCCAAAGCGCCCACCCCGCCGCCAAGGGACGCTTGGTCCTCCGGCCTGCGCGCTCCCCAGGCTTTCCTGACCCAAAAGCAAATGCTCCACGCCGCGGCTCCGTGGGGGGACTTTCCCAAAAGGAGCGAGCGCTGGAGCGCAAAAATGAAAATGACATCCTCCCCCTTCCAAGGAAAGCAGCCCTCCTCCCGAACCCCTAATTAAAATGCAAAGGTTTAATATGCAAACAAGGCTTAATCATTGTGACTCAGCTCACGGGAGAGACGTCCCGCGTCTCAGCTGAAGAGCAGCGCAGCATCGGCTTCCTGCGAGGAGAGACTGCCGCTCGTCGCTCCCCGGAACGCGCCGGGGAATGGGCAATGGCCTGCCGTCTCTCGCTTGCACGGGAGGCAAATTCCGGTGAAAGGAGGAGGTGAGGACAGCCGGGAGAGCGAGCCTGCAGTCCCAGGCCCACAGAGCTGGGAGTGGAGCTCATGGACCACCCAGATGCTCTTCCCTGTCGTCCTGTGACATCAGCCGAGCCCAAACCCTTTCCAACAGGCTCTTCTTGGGTCTGTTCTGGAGCATCTCGGTCCTCCACAGACTGTGACCGAGTTTGGGTGGCTATGTTGGTTGTGAGAACGTTTTTCTTGTTACTCAACCTCAGCATCCCGAGGTGCAGATCTGTCCCATTCATCCAGTGCCACGTGGGCACCGAGAGCGTTGATTCTCCTGCCGCCTTGCCCTTGGCCCAGCTGAACCGTGCCCTCTAGTTGCCTTTACTGAGGGCCAATTTTATGTCAGTCATCTTAGGCTTTACACATTTTCAAGTAAACTATGGATGTTGGGCACCTAACAGCACACATATACATATATGCGTGTACATATATATGCATATGTATATGTGTGTTTACATATATGTATGGTTAGCACCAATCTTTTCTTTTTATATCAGCTTTATGGTATAATATGAAGTTAATGACATGTTTCAGATAAAAAATGAAGCTTCAAGGTAAGTAAATTTACTCGTAAATTCATATAGCATTCCACGAACACTTCTGGTCAGAAAACAGAAGGAAAACCAAACAAAGATCAGGGGTTTTTTCAACGTTTGCTAAGATAATTAGGAAAAAAACATTAATAGTTTTTCACCTGGAAATTAGTTTTTTCTAAAAGTTTTGAATCACATAGACTGTTTTAGTCAACTGGAAACAACACTGAGGAGGGAAATATTCTGCTGATGAAACAAAGAAATGCAATTTGAAATTGGGACCAGTCTGAAACCATTTCCCCTCCATCTCTCTCAGTTTAGCTGGTGAATTGAGGAGAATTAATTGTGCGGGTCCACTGCCCTTCAACTCAGGGGTGCAGGAATCCTGGTACCCTGGA
Organism: Phaethon lepturus; assembly: GCF_000687285.1. Lineage (NCBI taxonomy): Eukaryota > Metazoa > Chordata > Aves > Phaethontiformes > Phaethontidae > Phaethon > Phaethon lepturus. The sequence goes on along the minus strand of NW_010564234.1, from coordinate 12,527 downwards.
TTTGTGACCAGAGGAGCCTGTGAATGATAAAAGAACGTTTAAGCACAGAATTCCAACTACAAATAAAAACATTTCCTTGTGGAAATCTAATGAGAAGATAATTCTCAGGCATGTTTATTAGTAGGAAGCCATTGCATAAAATGTATGGGTGAGGCAAAACATTGATTAAAATACCACCCAGGTAAATCAGTTTCCCAGGCAATATATGGAGAGCACTGCCATTTAACAGCTCTGAGGCAGCCAGCAAAAATGCTAGAGCAGCCTGCCAAACAGCGAGATGTTGCTGATGGAAAAAATTAGCCTCAGTACATTGGCATCTGGAGTCTGTGACTACCATCCAAAAAGAAAAGGGACTGGTGCTGTGGAATTGGGTAATTGCACTCCAGCAGCCTACCACAAGTCTGCTGTGTCTCTGTTGTTTAAAAAAAAAAAAAAAAAAAAAAAAAAAAAAAAAAAAAAAAAAAAAAAAAAAAAAAAAAAAAAAAAAAAAAAAAAAAAAAAAAAAAAAAAAAAAAAAAAAAAAAAAACATACAATTAACTGGATAAAGGGAATCACGGTTTCTGGGTGTGTCTGAGTAAAACACAGATATATATGCAGATGTGTGCATGTGCCGTTTTGTGTTTCCGAGTATTTGTTTCTGTGTTAACTCTGTGTCCATTTCACAAAGAATTATACACTCAATTTACTTGAGATTCCAATGTATATTACTTGGAAAAAAGCAATTTCTGAGTACAGTCCATGTTTTAGCAATTATATTCCTCTCTTCCCCCCTCTTTTTTTTTTCTTTTTTTTCTTTTTTTTTTTTTTAATTTTGGGGGGAGCTGTCAGATTCAGGCAATCACCCCCTGCTGTGATCCTCAGGGTGGAGGGGTAGCTGAAGTAACAGCATTGGAGCAGCCAGTGGAGATAAATTACCAGTTCTTAATCTGAAAACATGCTTATTCATAGGGGAAATTCGCAGGAATCATGAGACATTAATGCAAACATTTTACTTACCTGAATGTTCCGTTTGCTCCACTGCCGGCGCCCGGGGAAATGACACTGAAACCACTCTGCTTATGTTCCTGCATGGCACCTTCTTTTGAAGACTTTAGTTGCAGGTGCTTAGAAGTCCTTCCCTCCAAAAGAGCAATGACAAATACTTCTCATGTGTGAAACAAATCCACTTGGGTATTTTACCATTAAATGAAAAATCACTGTGTTTCTTGTACAAGAGTGACTGAAGGATGGTGTAGGTTTAAAACCTCAGGCTTAGTGAGCATCTAGTTCTGAGAAAGGAATACAGTCATTGCCAAGTTACCTGTTTCTAAGAATTCAAGAGGTTATCAATGGTAGAAAACTGTACAACATGTGGACATAAGATACTACTTTTATCTGTTATTCCAAATATACATGGATCCGGTAAAATCTGATCTCTCCTCTCCCCTACCCACTGCAGAGCCAGTCAGAGTAAGCGTAGTATTTGTCATAGACATTGATGGGACTAATCATATGCTTAAAGTTAGAGGAGTGCTTGAGTGCTTTGCTGGATGATGGCCTAAAGGACCATGTGTGCTGCACTCATGAGAAGGGTCAGTGAAGGATGCAATGCGACTGCATTGTGACATAGACTTTTTTGGATGCCTTTTTGGCCCTCGGTGCTGTTTGTGTGTGTGTGACAATAAATAAACCTCACTTTCTATAAACAGAGCAACAAATAGGGGATGGTTCATGTGCCACAGTGGAATACCCACAGAACAAGACAGGTACTTGTGCCTGCCACAGCCTTTCCACAATACAAGCCAATGTGCAGGAAGAGGAGGAAAAAAATTAACTAGAGGTCACTATTGGCTGAAAGTATCCCGCGTCGGGAGAGGTGTTCAGAGGTGGTGTGTTGGAAGACAGATGCTTTTCATACGGTATGACAGGCATACTGAAGTCAGTCTTAAGTTTTAGAGAGTTCTTGTATGCTTTATAAAGGGCAGGTAAGAAACATTAGTGGTAACTCTCTGAAATTGTTTTTTAGCATTTCTGAAAAAATATTTTTCTTTAAAAATCAAATTATGCAGAAAGAGAATGCATTCATTAAAAACAAGGTGAGACAAAGGTTATTCCAGGAAAAAAAAAAATTATTTAAGCACAACCCAATGCAGAAAAGCACTTAAGCAGGTATTTACGGTATGACAGGCATACTGAAGTCAGTCTTAAGTTTTAGAGAGTTCTTGTATGCTTTATAAAGGGCAGGTAAGAAACATTAGTGGTAACTCTCTGAAATTGTTTTTAGCATTTCTGAAAAAATATTTTTCTTTAAAAATCAAATTATGCAGAAAGAGAATGCATTCATTAAAAACAAGGTGAGCAAAGGTTATTCCAGGAAAAAAAAAAAATTATTTAAGCACAACCCGATGCAGAAAAGCACTTAAGTAGTATTTAAAGGTATTTAAAGTAGACCATATACCTGACTGCTTTCCTGAGTCATAGACACGATTACAGGATGTTTCATTTGCTCTTTGTAGTGTCCTCAGGTCCAGAGATCTTTTTGCTTTCATAAAGAAATGGCTGTAATCAATCAAAAGGCATCAGCATTCCTACCACTGGGATTATGAATTACATTTCTGTAATAAATATGAATGCCATTTCCCTCATCTCCTCTTCTTTCAAGAGCCCTAAAAGTTTTATTTCAACTTTCAAACTTGCATTGAGGGCTTTGGCTAGGAGTTAGTGCTTCTGGCTTGCTGAGCTAATTTGGCAGATAGTTTTAAAACAACTTGTATTGTATGTAGACTTGCAGGCTTTGAAATATTGCTCAGTCAGCTCTTATTTCATGAAGAGTTTGTTTGATTAGGCGCCCAGGTGAAACACAATCGGGGGAACCTGGTGAGCTGTAACCCCTCCGCGGGGAGGAGGAAATGAAGTGGGTTTGCTTGCTCCTTGGCAGAGCTCGGCTGTCCTGCAAAGGGGTATCGCCTCTCCCTGTCTACCTTCCAAGAGCGTTGCTGCTGTACTTTGTAAAAAGTCCCATTCTGACAACACCTATTAGGCATGCCCTTGGGTATCTACTGGAGTGACCCTCCAACGGGGGTCTCATTAGTGGGCTTTGACTTGGCTTACGTTTGATGAGCTACTAAGTCTTGGGGCAGCTCCCGGTGTGGGCAGGAGGACCATGCTTGGCCTGTATAGATGGGGTGTCCATGTCCTGATGCTTCTACATAGGTCAGCTGCTTGCTGAGCATAATCTGTCAGGATTAGTGTTTTGGATTTAGCTTTCTAAACTTGATCCAAGGACCACTTTGTGTCTCTCAAGACTTTTTTTGGACTTCCATATGTTACAGCTTCCTAAAAGCCACTTTGGTCGGGGTGGACTTCACAGCATGCGTTTGGTGATAAAGCTGAGCTGGCAGAAAGGGCTCTGGTGGGATCAGGCTGTTCAGGGTCTCACCCATTTCTTGCTGGCCACAACGAGCCCATGAAGGAGACACAAGCCCGCAGACTTCAGGTAGGTTTTAGGACATGCAGAAGTGTTGCTGCCGTGGGGAGCCTGATTTGCCAGGTCTGCAAGGACGAGGAGTCCCAAAACCACTGACAGAAATCCCAACAATAAAGAAATTACCTTCAGCAAGGAATTAATAGAAAGTGTAAGCATGAGATGTAGAGAGAAAGAAAAGCAAACCAAACCAAAAAATCCCAGAACATTTCTTTCCAAACTCTTAGTGAAGCAAGACATGCTATATCCTGAGGACAGAACAAGAAACCAGACTGAGTTTATATAAAGTTACATGTGGAAACCTCCCCGGTAACAAAATGAGCAATAAAAATCAAATATCAATGAGAATACAAACATTCATCTTTAAAATCACTGAGCAGTAAATTACACATCACAGACCTCTTCAGTCTTCTGGCAAAAGCTGCACAAATGGAAACTCCTGAATGCAAATAAAAAACAACATGTTTGTTTAAAGCTGCAGCTAGAGCAAGTCTCCACACAAGACATGTTTTCTAAATAAGGCTTTTTTGGTCACCTGGGTTGAAGAATGCCTTTTTCCAGCACAACCTACGGAACATTTAATCAATCCTGATGGTAAAATTAAGATGGCAAATTCCTTCCTCCCTTCCCCAAAGTGAAGAGATGGGCACGTTTCCTATGACAATTTGAAAGGATTTGTCAGACATTCTTTACCAAAACCCACAATCTTAAAATAAATCCAAAGGAACTGAGTGGGTTTGGTGTTCGCTCTCTGTCAGGAGCTTTTATTTGTTTTCTCCCAGGGCTGGATCACGTCATGGCCGTGAGAGCAGGAGCCCGCACATCTTTGCGGAGAGTGAGATCCTGCTGTCATCTCCTAAAGCCCGAGCAGGAGAAAGAGGAGGTTCTGGCTGCGCCAGGAGGAGGAGGAGGGAAGAAATGCACGTGGCATTTGCAAGACAGCTTGAGCCCATCTTTTGCCTGTAAGCCAAAGTCATGTCAGTTTATGTCTAATCCTTCAGACTGTATTTTCACCTTCAATCCTCACTCTGAAGAATGATCTCCTTATCAGGTAAGGGACATTACAAACAAGTCAACATTTAATTCCCCATTTTTCCTGCATCGCAAGGCAACAGCAAGCCCAAGGGAATGCAGCTGTTGGAGCAGTTTCTGCTCTACATGGGAGGCTGCAGAGCCAGGCCTTTAAGAAGCAGGGCTCTTCTTACGCCGTGATTGATGGTATACAGGTCTTTTGTACCACCTCTATCGTGCAGCCCACGGTCCTGCACTCCACAGGTGCTCTGGTTTTCTCAATGCTCTATGTGTCGGTGACGGCAAAGTCTCCACTGCCTGAACTAGGCACTCACAAAAGACTTTCTGAACGATTAGTTATATCAGAAAGATGTTTGCATAACTCATTATTATTTTTATTGATTGGATACAAAGCAGTACGTAATCTGATATTTTGTGAAGTAATGCACAGACACTCTCAATATGAGGAGCAGCAGTATGAGGTTGCAAGCCCTTAAAAGCTATTTTAGCAGTTCTCTCCCCCAAACTGTTTTAAGGTGACTAGAACAAAAAGCTATATTGATGATTATTTGGACCTTCCCTCCTTCCCCCTTTGCTAAGCCATGGTGAAACCATGTGAAATGCCCTTTTTTGGTAGCATTTAATTGTGGATGTCTGCACAAGACATTTTAAAGCTTCAGTGATAGATTATGAACCCTTTCTTTTAAACATGCCATTACAATTTCCCATTATATTGTTGCAGTGGACTGAACATAGCAGCAAACCAAATCCTAAATCCATAAAAGCAGTAAATTAAATGTGGCTCCAGTGGTTTTGGAGCTTGACCAACAAGTTATCTTTATTAATGCGTTCAGGGAAAAGGTCTCATTTTATTACATTATTTTCTTAATGATAAAGGCAGTAATGGAATCTCAGCAGAACACACCAAAGGAATCTTAGTTTGCTGGCAGTTGGGTCAAATTTTTGTCTGTATGTGCTTGGTACAGGGTTAAGACTTGGCAGTGTCCGACTCACTGACTTCTGTCTTGAAAAGCACAGTCTTTTGCTGCTTCTCTGTACTTGCTAGTTGACATTTTCTTGGCTTTAAATGAAATTTTGACACATAAATCCCACATGTCAAATGATATTGTAAAACAAGCATCCAAGTGTCAGCACATAGCCCAATAGTCTAGGGAGTAGAGAATGGAATAAGGAACACCTTTATGCAGTCTTTCATCTACATCCAGCCATCTGCAAGTAATTTGAAACCAGTTTCAAATGAAGCTAGGTTGTTTGGCCTGTTAACGCACACAAAGCCAAAGCAGAAGTTTGGAGTCTTCATGGCTTTTATTGACTTGCTAATAAGTAGATAAAGCCTTTATTTTCCAAAACTGTTCTTTTCTCAGATAGCCCATTCCAAAGAAAGCCTAATTGAAATTACAGAAGTCTCTTGTAGAGTGCCACAAATTCCATTTTTAAATAGCCTGCTGATCTTGAAAGACTTCATGATGAGCCTTTTATTTGCAAAGCAGGGCTGGTGGGTGCTCCATTGATGAGCTGTTTTGTTGGACTTGGGGAGACACTGATGGTACCAGGTTCCTACAAAGGAGTGTGGATTTACATGATGACGGGCTGGCCCCAAGATTCACCACTTAAATACTACAGCAAGCCTCCTGTAACTGCGTGCTGCAGTGGGTACGTCGATAGGAACTACTTTTCTGTGCAGTACCATTGGAAAACCAGAATTGCAGGTAAGCCATGATTTAACAGGGGTTTCAAGGGCCTTTCAGCTGTGGCAAACTGGTATTCAGTAGAAATAAACTGCACATTCAAATGATATTTTAGATATGAAGCCAGTTATGAATTTCAGATGACACAGAAACATGGACCTTGACAAAAAAACCCAACAGGATTTACCTGGGTTCCCAAGACGAAAGGGCCCGTGAACTTCAGTGTGTAGGCACTGTCAGAGAGACCAGAGAAACGTGAAAACGAGCACCGTGACATGCAGAATCCTAACTGAGGTTTGTGAATATACCCAGAACATAATCAGTGTGAAGCAGGTGCAGATGTGAAGAGACAGGAGATTGGGAGTACCACCTTAATTAAATGCCACTATTTATTGCTGTCAATATAACTGTCAAATATGAAATACACGTGTGTATATATATGTGGATGTACCCATATATATCTCTAAATATATAATGCCTAGGGAAAAAAACAATCTCATTTTAGGAGAGGGCCTACTAGGTCTGACTGAAAAAAAGGACACTGAGGAGGCTTAACCTTGAAGTACTTTTAAAGGGGAATAAAAACCCAGCATTCGATTCCCATGCGCTTTTACTGGACTTTATGTGATGTGGCTGTTTTTTCTTCACTTGCAGCATCACACCGGGGACAGCACACTGAGGTTTGGCAGAGGTTGACCACACAGCTGTGGTGCTCAGGCTGAGTGCGTCCCCAGGATAGGTCCAGGTGGCTTCTGTCTGTTCCAACCCTGGGGCTCCCCAGAGGTTCCTCCAGCACTGACCACAGGCCACTTCTGCAGGCAGCCTCCATCAAAGCTTGAGGAGATCCAGCTACTGCTGTGTGATAAGAGGGCAAAAGGGATTGCGTGCAGCCGGCTGTGTCCAGTCTGAGGCAATAATTTTGTAAATCCCGGGGTTGATGTAGGAAGAGCTGAGCTTGGCTTCCTTTGCTGGATGTCGCTAACTGTGTATTTAGTTGTGTAACTGGGCTCTGGGATTTTAAGGTTTTGCCTAGCGCGCTGACTTGCCCCTGGGCTGTGAAAGAAGCAGTAGCCCGATGGGCTTTACTGAAAACCACGTCTATCCGACAGAGAGTGTCTGGAGCAAATGACCCACAACCCATGTCATTAAGCACATCCAGCCCCTTAGCCAAGTTCTTAGCTAGATAAAGAGATAGTCTTTACAGTTGTGATTAAACCTGAAAAGAAAGCAGTGGAGGCCAGCAGGACAAATCTGTCTGGGTAGGAACTGGGTAGTGGTTTTGGTTGTTTTCCAGCCCAGCGGGGCCTTTCAGCTGCCTTTGGTGTTTCCACACTTGGGAAGGTGCCAGGACTGAACAGCACAACTCAGCTGGCAGCGGGGAGGTAGCTAAGCCCTACCCATGCAATTTCAATGGTTGTTTGGACATCAGCAAGTGCCTGAGATGCCTTCAATTTGTGCTGATTGTTTTTAAGGGGAAAAAAAAGCCACTCACAGCCAATGTATACGGTGGAACAAAACAAAAGATGCTGATTTTGACAAGCAAACACTGATGGTACGAGGCTGGGGTTGAAAGCAACCCTTTTGTGAGCTACTCGTATGACTAAGGCTTTTAGAGATCTCAATCCTATTCTGATTGAGGTCTGATTCTTGCCTCTCTTTATTGTGCTTTCTTTTGACTTCTTGGAGTGACTTGTGATTCGGCGTGTGTGTGAGCAAGTGGGGAATGTTGGAGGTGGTTTTATCCTGGTGCTGCGGTCCTTAGTCTTGCACTGATGGTGGCCAAGCGGCCAGCGGCTGCACATCCCTCTGGTGCCCTACGGCTCCCTGGCAAAGGGTGGCACCAGCACCGCGCCCTGCCCGGGAGCTCGGAGGGGAATGCATTCCCAGGGCATCGTACGGCTTGTCAACTCATCCCAGGAACACGGAGCAACGGCAATGGGCACCACCCGCTCACCACGGGAGTGGCTGCAGCATTTCCGTCCCCTCTCGGCTCCTGAGGTGGAGCTGCCGGGTGCTTCTGGGGAAGTGGTCCCCAGCGGTAATGCTCCTCTTGCATCAAAATATCCCATTGCGGGGGGGTGAGGGGGCAGGGGTGCTGGATGCACTGACGAAAGCCAGCTCTCTGCCCTCTCTTTCAGAGAATTTCACTTTTCCAAGCATGTCTGCGAGACGAGACTGCAGCGAACATGGGATCCTCTTCTCCAGATCTCGGGCTCTGTTTCATCAAACTGTTTGCTGCAGTGGCAGAGCGCGCGGTTATGGGAGCGGTCAAAGCGAGAAGTACAGGTCCGTTGGAAGATCATGCTGGTAAATATGGGCCCACCAAGGGCAATGTGGAGTTAGCAATCTCTCTCCACCGTGCCCAGGAACTGTTTGGAAGAACATATATGTTTATACATTTATATATGTTTATATGTATATATGTTTAGATACAACAATATGTTTCTTGGCACCGCTTAATTTACTACTGTAGGTGTAGCCTATGGGAGTATTGTCTGTTACCCCTGTAAAAATTTGGCCATTATTGTTAGATTAGATTCTAAGCATCACTTTTTATCAGGTGCTGGGCTCTTTCAGGATTTGTCCTGCTATCTTATTTCAGAAACATCAAAACATATTTAGCTGACTCGAAAACAATAGTGGCTTTGCCTTCCCCATGCCTAGTACAGCCAATGTCTTGCCTTGCTAATGTGTAATGCAGCACACTGCATGGCATCCCTCTTTGCTCAGCCGTGCAGCACAGAAACACAATATAACAGACATTTCTATCAGAACTTGTGTAGAAGTATTTCATGCGTTACTTTCCTTAGCATCTAGCGACTGTTAGTATCAAATAATTGGCCAGAAGCATTCTTGTTGTAACTCCCTTAAAACCCATGCAGGTCCTTTTAGGGAATATTTTTATTCACACACATTTATTTCACATTCCTCTATTTTCATGAATTATTAATTTAAGACTCATAGTTTTAGCATACTTGAAGCTGAGTTCACTGATGGACATTGTTGTTACAAAATCATGCACAAAAATTACAGGACCAAGTGTAAGATCTGGAATTTAAGACGTGTAGAGCTCAACCCGTTTTTGAGGATTACATAATCGCACCAAAAATGAGTGTGATCCATTTTACGTACTGATCTCATTCAAGAGCTAGCAAATTTGTAAGTGTGCTTTCAGAGATAAATTTCCCACTTTTCCAGTGAGCAGATATGTTTTTTTCCCAATACGCTCAGCTTCTCCAGCTCACAAGGCTACAACAGAAACTGGGTTCATTTCATACCTATGTGCAGCCAGCAAAGCATACCGACACACTTAAACAGTTTATTGATCTTGGCTGTTAACAACGGCATCACAAAACCAGTGATGCAAATTGCGTTTCGTGGAGTTTCAAAATTCTGTTCTTCTACGTTTTTGTAGCAATATGCCAAAGAGAAAGAGCTAGCAGAAAGGTATGTTTCCGCAACGACTGTAACTGTGTTAGGCCAACGCAATCGACAGTTTTATGGAGTTTAACTAGCTTCACTCATTTTGTAATTAAAATTTTCATCAACACAGCAGAGAGAATGTGGCATTTGTGGCCTCTTAAGACTTTGGTTTGTTTTCATTGCAGTGTTGATGCAGTCCAGACAAACAGGAGACTAACGCTATCTCAAGGCATAAGCTTCTGTGACAAATTTTACACTCAGTGCTTTTCTCCACTCAGGGGTCAGCTGTGTACCCTACATATTGGCAGGATGCAGGTAGTGGTAAGATAGAGAGCGATTTTTTTTTTTACAAAACTTGGCCTTCTTTCTTACTACTGAAATGTGTAACAAGCAGGCTGGTATACTCGGAAGGAATTATTCATCATCTGAGACTCCTTATTCAGAAAAAAATGTCCGTAAGTTGTGTACAGTCATAACAAAAAAGCTTTCTCATGCTGCCATCTTGACGATCACTGAGTTCATCCATGTTTTCCTTGTATACATCCACATACAGATGTATATAATAGACTTTGGAGAAGCTTTCTACCATTTCTTTTTCTTATACATATCAGCAGCATTGTATAATGAATTATCTGAAGTGTATGAGCAGATCAGCCACATGCAAGGTATTCATCTACCTCACCAGCTGGGTTAATCTCCCTCTACAGCACTCAGGGCAGTTTCAAACAGATGACATTTTAAAAAACTTGTGTTTACAGCAATGTTTCTTTTCTCTCTGAGTTTTTTTCACCCACCACCAAGTGTACCTTAAAATGCAGATTAAAATTTAAACTTTGGCCAGAGACACATTTGAGACATTTGAGGCATACATGGGGTTCTGAATGCAGGGTGGAATCCAGAGCTGAAGTATACGTTTTTCCTCCAGGCTTATACCCAAACAGGGGAGAGTGTAAGCTGGTGTGAGTTACATACTGGGATCTAGAATATAACTTAGGAAGACCTGATTTAAAAGAGGCTTGAGTATGTGGCTCTGTGTTGCTTACTGTAGGCTTTTTCCTACCTTGCTGGTCTGTGTCTTTCATAATTTTTCTTTGTTATCCCTTTGAATGAGTGCAAAATGCAAAATGCTGCTGGATTTCTATGTCTTGTGAGGGAATGCTTTTACTGATCTGCCGCATCTATATAAAACACGTACACTATTCTCAGGAGCTGCCTGAAATAATAAAGGAACTTTCTTTAATATCCCTGGAGGCACTGTGCTGAAAAGATATTTTTGCTGTTAACACCATGACTAAATAAACAAATAAAATATGAAAATATAATAGCTGGATTGAAAACATTTGCATATTAGCATGATTTCTATTAAGTGCACTGATGCTAGTGACAGAGATTTGGAAACATTTGAAACTTAGTCATGCATTCAGTCTGCTATCTTTCCTTAAAAATTTCCTTGCTTTCCCCTTCTTCCCACATCTAGTTGTTGACCATGGGAATTCTCAATTTTACGCAGACAAAGAGTCCTTATTGTCTGCTCTAACATGGCAAATTTTCTGTCTGCCTGTTGAAGTCTAAAATGGCCTCTGAGTTTTTCTAAGCAGATTTAGCTTATAAGGTTGAGAATGTGTACGGGAATAAGGCATAATAATACAACTGGACCCTAAAATGTTAGGAGACACTGAGCATGCTTAGCGTGGCTGGATAGTGGCCTGATCTTCTTTAACGTTATTCCTGAGGCTGTGGTAGGGAGAACTAAACTTCAGCTGCAAAGTGGGAGGAAAAATGTTTAAAAGGCTACAGTAGAATTTGAGCGTAATTCCTGCCTAAATTGAAGCCTGTAACTCTGGACATCCACTTTCATCTGCTCCATAACTTCATCGCTAGCTTCTCTCCCATTCTCCAGCCACGCAAGTTGCACCTGAGAGGACAGCTGTGCTTCCTCCAGGGAAGGCTACACCAGGGATGCGTGAGTTTGCTCTCAGGAGACTAAGACTTCCACAGCCAAAAAAGGATTTCAAGGTCCACCCCTGCGCACTGGAACAAGGTCAGTTACCTCCCTCGTTCTTGAGAAAAGCCTTACTTGGTCCTGTCCGTAGAGAACCCCCACACAACTTGACGTAGTGCTGTGCTATCTGTCCTATTAGAAGGTCTCAAAAATGTCCAGTCTGAACCTTTTTCAGGGTAAGCTGTGAGACCTCTACACCTTGTCCTATTCCCAGGGACACAGAGAGCAACGTATTGCTTCTCCTTGCAGCACGACGGGATAGTTATTTTCCCCTTCCTTGGTCTTTGCATCTCAAGGGTGTCCTGAGCAGCCTCAGTTTGCTTGGCCTTTCCTCAGAGGGCACATTTTTGAGATCATTCTTGCTGGTCTCTCCTCTGCACTCTCTCTGGTGTTTGTGTATTTTATCCAGGGACTCTTAAGTATAAAGCGTGACCATGCAAAAAGTTGCTTTTGGCACCTGCTGATGCTCCAAGTTGTGGAGACCTCCACGTAAGCCAGGATTTCTCCACAGGTGCATGGGCCCTTCTGTCCTCTGTGGAATGCCTGCGGCAAGAAATCCGTACACGAACTGAGCTTGCAGCAGCTAATGTGGAGAAAAAGAATATATGCGAATGTCCTCCGATAGCTAAAAAGACAGACGGTGACAGGATGCTTTACAGGGAGAATACTTACGGTAACGTGCTCAGAAAAAATAAACATATTGAATTCTCCTGGCAGCCAATCAGCCTTGCAAAAATCTACTCCCCTCCACACAGGGAAGGCCTCAGGCAAGGTCAGCGGTACCCCGAAAGCGAAGAACGCTGAGTTTGGGAAAGCAATCGCGCTGCAACGAGGGGCTGTTTTTGCCGAGACGCTCGCTTCTGCGGCAGAGACAAGCTCCCGCAGCGGCTGCGAGAGGCGCCCGCGCCGCGGGGAAGC
>NW_010564233.1:0-4627 GCF_000687285.1 Phaethon lepturus | reverse complement strand
ATATTTATAATTTATACATATATTTATACATATAAACTATGTCTGTTTACAGAACTGAGAATTCTCATCTGGACTCCAAATCATATTGAGGCATTTGGTGTGTAGAATAAAAATTAAGATTTATGGCCTTCTAAGTTTAAAATAAAAAGAAACATATTGGAGGGGAATAAGGTCAAATAAAATGACTAAAAAATCTGGAAAGGTTCACAGCAGATGCAACAGTCAAAGAAAATTTTAAAGGTGTAAGTTGGTCCATTTTATATTGATTTTATAGGAGTTAGACAACCACAACTCAAGCTTCAAGTGTATTAGGACAAGCTGTGGGTGTTTTGTGCTGTTAATATTACTAGTATAAAACTTGTCACTGTAGCTGTATACTTAAATCATTATGCTATGTTCTTAAACACAAGCTTTTAAGCAGTTTTGTACATCAGTTAAGAAAATGCAGCTAATTGTGTTAAGATGCTACTTTTTGTGTGTGGACTTCCAATAAACACGACAGCTGTTTAAGCACAGTAAAAAAACTACGGTAGCGATTACCTCACTGCATCATCTGTAGCACTAGAACAAATAAAACCACTCTACAGGTTATTGCAGTCTTTCTTCACTTTGCTTCCTTTCATGCACAAGTGTCTGGGACAAGATAGCTGTACGTTACCCTTTTCAGATAAAAAATCAGATGGATAAAGTCTAGCGCTGTACATAGTTTTCTCTCCAAAATACATAAAAGTAAAGGCCATGGGAGCTTTTGTAACAAAAAAGCTGAAATTGAATGCCTCTTTGTTGATTTATATAGCTGCAGAATTGACTTTAAAAGCCTGTTTCTCAAGCAAAGCAGCATCCTGAAGAAAGATACAGTCCCTTTTGTCCCTGAGTAAGCAGCTTCTCTTCCATTAATCAGCCCCTTCAAGCACTGTTTCTGGTCCTGCCTCGAGTGCGCGAGAGGAGCCCCTCGCCAGCCTGCGTCCTGTGCTGCGGCAGACGTCTTCGCCTAACAAATTCCAGTTGTTATGGCAAAGCCACAGAGGGAGAGGGGGGAAAAAGGTGTTTTCAAACCTTGGCCACCTGTGGCTGCGGCTTCACAGAGACTATAAGATGGTGAAGTACCGTCTGTCCCCGTGCAGAGGCTGCCCTTTGTACTGAAACAGCAGCCTCTTAATGGCAAAGTTTAAAAGCCCAAGCGTTGAATGGATGCCTCCCAGAGACAAGAGGCTGCGATACTATGTTTTTCATAGCTCACACCAAACGCAGTCACAGAATCATTCATGTTGGAAAAGACCTTTAAGATCAAGTCCAACCATATGCGACAGTCATATGTCACACACCTGATGGGTGCACCTACATGTGGGCATAATTTCGTGGTCCTATCTCCTCCTGTTGGGAGGACAGAGCCTGGCACACTGTCCCACTCCATGGCCACGTGTGTCCACCTGGTCCTGCCAGAAACCTCTGGTGAGAGTCTGAACAACTTGCTTAGCCCTTGCTCCTCTCCTAAAAGCAGGCTACCTCTGGGCTTTTCAAGTACACTAAATGCTATAAACAAGGTGTGCAGAAACTTGGCTGGTTTGGGCTTACTGAGCTTGAAGTAGTTGATGTCTTCATTTTGGGGTACAGACTATCACCTTTAAAGACAGAGGCAAGCTTTCCTCTGAGGTCTACGGGTGGAAACCAGAGCTACTCCATAGACACTGATGGTGCAACAAGAGCAGAACATGATTTCTGAGACTTTTTCTTTTCCTGAGGGTTTTCTGGGATTTTTTTTCTGGATTTCCAGGGTTTTTCTTTGTGTCTTTTTTGGTGGGGGGCTATCTAATATAACCGAGCTACTCCCATTCACAAAAACAGATCGTGTTTCCTGAGGAACGCCGTTTAGCAGGATGCACAATGCAGTTCTTGAGGTGCGTTGAGGGAAGTTCACGTCATTCCCACCCTTATGAGTAGCAGTCACATGCACATAAAAAGGGAAGAACGGGGGACTTTCAGGGTTGGAGTAGTTCCTCCCAACACACAGAGTGGAACGTTAGTCCAGGCCTGTGAAAACCCCTCTGCCTGAGAAGTAATGAGGCCGGTGTACGGTGGTGTCCCACGTCTGGACAGCCGCCTTCGGTGCTGTAGCTGCATAAATACCTGCCTGCCACTCACCAGCAAAGGAAGGGTGAACCTGCTACCGCTTATGTGGTGCTGCAGTTGGGACTGTGTAAAATGGAGAGTGCATTTCAACACGAGACCTCCGTGGGCTCGCAAGAGTCCATGATGTGGCACGAAGGTCAGTGAGGTGATACAGGTGCGAATAAGTATCGCACGGAAACATCGCCCGTTTGGCTCAAACTCCTTCAAACAGGCAGAAACCAAAGTTTACACAACCCCCGTTAGCTTCACCACGCGCGTGCTGGCGCTTGCGAGGGCGTTTGCGAGAGGCCGGTTTCGGGTACGTAGGCTGGCACTTGAGCAAAGCATCGACACCTTTAACAACCACAACCGAAGAAGGTTCTTTCAACAGAAAATTAGCAGCGAGCCTGCTCGTGGTGGTGTGTAAAATGAGCAGGGAAGCAGGTGCGTGAGGATGTTCTTGGAGGCCCTTTCGCAAGGCTCCCAAACACCGCTGCAGCTCCTGGGCCCCTCCCTTCCAGCCCGTTGCCTTTCCTTCGGTTTCCCGGTTCATGGCGAGCGCACCGCACGGCCCCTCCCTCCTGTCTTTCAGGACAAAACGAAAGAAACTTAACCCCGTTAAGTGACTGGGTTGCAGCGCTCGTCCCGCAGCTCCGCGCCACTTGCCTTAAAGACCGGCAAGTTCCGCCTGCGGCCGCTCTGCCTTCCCGCGCGTGAAGCGCCGGCGAGCGCGGCGGAAAGCACCAGCAGTTGACAGGCCCCAGGGAGTGGAATTCGGGCTGAAGTGCTGCACCTCTGTAAAACTAACACTGAAATTACTGTAACATCAGACCCCTCGCTCGCGCCAGCTCACTTACAGGTGACTGTAATCGGACTGGAAACGCCCCAGAAGCAACCGAGAACGTTGTCCCAGGGACTTCCCAGATAAGAGCACTAAGGCAGCTGTAGCCTCCTTCCACAGCCTAATCTCTCCGGAGAAGGGATTAGTTTCACAACCTCACGGGCCACCGGACACCCAGGAACAGAAGCACAGCAAGACCCCGGGACGCCTGACCTTGGCCCCACGGCCCTGCAGGGGAAGGTGGCCGCAGGGGTATCCCTGGGAGTTGGGTGGCAGCACCAGAGGAGGAGGAGGGAGCCCATCGCTGGGAAGAGGCTCCGCTGAAGACGGGAAAGGACAGGACACAAGGGCAGGGAGGGGACATCGCAGGGCAACTGCTGCAGTGTTCCCACTGACGGTGGAGAGGTACTCCCACGCGCGTAATGTATACGTGCGATAGTGTTCAAACATGACCTTACGGACAAAGGCATGGTTAAATGCTTCGCTACGTATGATCAACTCCTGTCGAACCTCTGCCTAAATTCTGCCCGTATGGGTGATGATACCTTCTTCCCTTCTCACGTCCAAGTCTCACCTTTGAACTTCATTTTACCTGGGAGGCACCGCTGATGTTTTATTTCAATAAAGGAAATGGGCATATTCTGTTTCAGAAAAATATAATGTTGTTTTCTTGTACTTTCATTTCAGCGAAGTATGAGTGGTCGAATCCTTTGGATTCCAGAAAACCGATTCCCATAGCCCCGCGTTCCACCCAGTTGACTTGAGGTAGAATCAATTAATCTGTCAACGGTGCTTAAACCACCACAAAGTTACCACACCAGTTAATGAGGAAAGGGGGGTGGCGGGGGGAAGGTATAATTAAGACAGTTTCCCGTTTTCGCTCCGCAAGCCTGAGCTGCCAGCTCGGTGAAGCAGATATGAATCTGAATTTCTAAAACAATCTTCTGCCTTTCCCTCCATGGTGCCACTAGTAGTTACCGTGTTGGAAAGATCTCCTTCTTTTGTTGCCCCTCGCGCTCAAGAACATTAAAAAATCGAAAGTTCAAACTAATGTTGTGAATTTAAGCTTAAAGCGAGACTTCACTGCCAAAACTACTCTCCAGCTCAGACACTAAATATACAATTTTTATTAACAACGCCTTCTGTACACACTGGAGAAATGCGGGTTGCAAAGGGCCAAGAAGAAACTTTATGATTATTTTTAGAATAGAAATATGTTATTACACATATAGCATCCAAAGTTTTCCCCCCTGCATCCATATTAGCAACCTGCATTTTGATACATAACTTACAATAAATAGTAATTTAAAAAAAAACCCACACTAGGGAAAAAACCTCTTCAGACTTCATCACAGCTATGAATGTTACAGCTAGGTATTTCCGTACCAACCCTATGTACGCGGTGGCTTAGCTGATGGCTTTATTTAATACATAATTATCATCACCAACAACGATAGTAAAGCCATCCTCGGGACGATCTCGCGTGTTTCGGCGGGACCTGCAGGAAGCACGTGGCGTGGCTCCTTGCCCTCAGGCGCAGGCCCTGGAGCACCCCCGCTCGCCTGCTCACAGAGTTTTGGCTTCTCGCCGCTTTCCACCTTCTCTGCTGCTCTGGTCCGGGCCCCCCCCCGAACTGCATTGGCACACCGTGCCCGTGCCCGTGCCCGTGCCCGTGCC
>NW_010564232.1:101893-115143 GCF_000687285.1 Phaethon lepturus | reverse complement strand
GCTCTTCGGTGTTGCTGTCGAGCAGCGCTTTTTCTGGCGTCCCTCATTTTCCCTTCCTGTTCCCTTTATTTTATTTTATTTACGTGGAGGTGTACGGTATTTCCTCTCTTTACCATCCATGCGGGCTCTGCCCCGGTCGCCGGGAAGGGCCTAGCCGCGGCTCGCACCCTCTCTTACATGCTCACTCCACACAGGTGTGCACTTTCATCAGTTTTCAGCTGCACGGTGTCACTGGCGTTTGTCCCTGGGTTAATTTTAGCTATCGCTCTAAAGCACCGCGTTTCTTTTTCCACTCAAAAGCGCTTTTGTCATAATTCTCTGACAATACTCCTTGTTCGAGGAGTGAGATGTCATCTGGCAAAGCTTTATACATTTAATGTTCATTTTATATGTGAGTAGAATGAGCAACCGCTTTTCTTTGCCCGTTTCTTTGTAGGGAGAAGCGGAAGTTCTAACCATCTTCCCATGGCATCTGGCTTTTTTGAGGAGGAGGTAAGGTTAATGTCATGTAGAATTACCCTCTTTATTTCTGATGTTCTACTAATCTTGCTTCTGTAGGCGTACAGTTTGGAAACTGTGGTGACTTCACGCATACTTTCATGCTTTGCAAAATAATACCAGAGCTGATTAATAAACGGTAACGGTAGGACTCTTATGGCATCAGGACTGTACGCGTCTGTAAAACTGACATTCTCACTACATTATGCCACTATTATATTCTTTGTAGTTTTAAAAGAACTGTAGATAATTCGTCAAGATATTGAAACATTTAGTTTATAGTTCTGTTGCTGTGGTTGTCACCTTCAATTTATATCAAATTTGAGACTCATTTCTTAAGGATGTCTCTATTTTCTGCTTTATTTGCACTATGATGGCTCTACTGAACGACTAGTCACAGCAACTTTTTTCTCCAATAGAAGTATATTAAAATGTGAAAGCCTAAGACTAATCTGCTTTGCAGGAGTTTTCAGGTCTTTGATTAAAGGCAAATAAGTTAGGTTTAGACTCTTGTTTATGTAGTTCCATCAGTTCTATTAACAAATGTGGGACTTGAGGATACACTTGCTTCCCTTCATTTTTACTGAAGGTACGTACAGTTGAAGGTATGGCTAAGTTCCTGGTATCAGGTGTTTGCTTTGCAGCTGCCAGTGAAACGAAGTAAGGGCAAGTTGGTATTAAAATTCTGTACTTTATGTATTTTGTCATAATTTCTTGGAAGCTAAACTTTTAATGCAGTTTACCACGTTTACCATTCAATTCTTACTTAACGAGGGTAGGATTTATAGGCTGGCTGTGTGCTCTTTATTTAAATTAAGGCTTGTGAACTTAAATTTAGCTTGTACAAATAAATAATTAAGGTCACTGTTTTTATAGCCTTAGGTCTGGTGGGCTCGTCCAGCAAAGCTGTTTAAAATAGTCTTTGCTTACTTCAGTAGTCGGACTTCAGTAGGGTTTTTGACATGAGAGAAACTTGGATTTCAGACGACTGCACAAAATGTGGTGACCCAAAATGTAGCAATATTTGAACTTGTGTATTTGTTTTTATACACTGGTGTCATTTGCATAGTTTCATTTAGGGTGTGCAAACATACGTGGTACAGTGTAAAATAGCTTAATAAATTAGTGCACGAACATACAAGAGGGATCAGCTGTAAATATTTTCTTTCTGGAAGGAGGAAAAAGGGATAGGGTGATCTTGAAAAGAACAGCAAACTATATATTTTTAAGTACAGCCACCAGTAGTCTCTAACTGTAAGTGTTTTGGTTGCAGGTGGCTTGTAGCGGATGGAGTTAAACTTGGGTATCTTGGATATGATACACCTTAATGTAATTACTTTAATAGCTACTTCTGTTGAAACTTTTAAAATCTAACGATCCTGCTTTTATTGCAGTCTTTAAAGATCTAATCGTTCTTGTGTGTGTCTGAGATGTAAAACTTAGCACAAGGAGAGGCAACAGATTGGTTCCGTCATACGATTTTGTTGGGTTTTTTTGAGAGTACTTAAAAGATTATGATGGATAATGCTGTCTTGCCAAAGAATGCCGACACAGGTGTTCATCATTATCTTAATTAAGATCCTGAGAAAATGTCATCTTTCGGCATGAATTATGAAGGGAGATGCATTAGGAGATCATTTCAACTTTTTTTTTTTTCTCTTTACAGGGGTAGATGAGAAGGAGGTTGTTTTCTCAAAACCTTTTTGATACTTCTTTATCAGGATACCTGACCTTAGACACTTACTGAATAATTTGTTTCTCCACTTCAATTTTTGAATAGATTACCAGGAGATCTGTATGTGATGTTGAAGGGATTCCTCTTTAAAACAAACAAACAAAATAAATAAGAATAACAACGCACACACATGCACCCCCCAACCCTCCCGGATACTCTGTTCTGTTTAAAGCTGTTGCTATAAACAAAACACTAAGACTCAGATGGTCGTGGAAATTGCTGCTGGAAACATCTGCTGAGAGATGTTTTATACAGCGTATTTGAAAGTATTAACAACTCATGCTAATAAGAGAACTAAATAAATATGTGTGAATACTTACCTTTTTAATGAAGCACAAAGAGAAAAAAAATTCCTTTTCTCACCTTTACACTACCATGGAAGTAAAAGTAATTAGTGTGCAAAGAGGAGGGAGAGGCTCGTGGTTTTCTATGTTAAATCAATACATTATTAGCTGAGCAAGAACTAAAACAATACATCTAAAATATTGTCTGAAGCATCGTCCCTAAAACTTAGGGGTGTTTTCCTGCAGATGCTTACCCGTGTGCGTGTTGCTGCTGGCTTCCATAAGATGAAGTGCTGGGAGTTACAGGGTCAATACTTGCTGTGGAAGTGCCGGCGTTCGGTGGCTCTTAGCCTAGGTGAATTCTTCAGTGAAGACACCCTTCGCTTCTCTGTTGTTTATTCTGCCTGCACTTCCTTTGCCCGAGGAAAGTGCTTGTTAGCACTCTCTGTGTTTGCAGTCTGAGACTGAGGTGTAAACTCGTGGACACCTAGAATAATTCTTTGTTTCTGTCTGTAGCAGTTGGGCTATAGGTAGCTTAGATAGACTTCTGTCTTATTTTTCTCAGCAAGCCTTTGTAAGTAAAATCACTTGTTGTTTGCTAAAAGAAATAACGATTATCAGTCTTTCTGATATCAGTCTTTTCGTATCAGAAATACGATATCAGTCGATTATCCTTTTTTAAATTGCATCATCAAACCCGTTTAGTATGTGGAATAAAACCATGCACAGAAGTGCAGCTGGCAAGCCTTTTAAGCACGTAGTTATTGTATTGAACATGTAACTCCAAAGATCTTTACAGTATCATGGGAGAACCTGAAACTGTATTTCAGTTTCCTTGAAGTTTCCTGTAATTAACTTAAATGGCATGATTTGCTTGAATTTGTTGGCATAATATGGACTAAGTTAAGAATGCCTTTAGGGTTTATTGTGCTTACATTTCCATGGGCATATGCAAAAAATAGACTCTTGTAATGGTTGACTTTAGTGGAAAAAATGAAAAACTGCTCTTTTTCAAGTCTAAACAAGTTTTTCACTTAAAGCAAGCCACATCTACTGTTAGTTGTCTCCTTATTGTGAAAGAGGAGCACCTCAGCGGGAAGGATGGCTGTGGCTCCCCGCGCTGTTTCATGCGACATGCATGTGCCCGTAGCTTTCCATATGGTGGAAAATTCCCTTTCAACCGCAGGTGCTGTAGCATGGTGGGAGTTCTCGTAGCTGGCATCTGGCCTCCAGTGTGGGTGTTAGAGGTGGGTAACTTCTAATAGCAGTGTCGTGTTCAAAAGGGTTTCTATTTTATCTACATATATTTGCAGTCCACATGACTGCTATTTGCAAGAGCTCGTCATTACCTCTCTGAGGAGAAACATAAAGCCGGGTAGCCTTTCTAGCCTTACACCCAAAGAGTTCTTTTTAACAGTCCATAATTTCTGATTTTTATTAATAGGAGAGCTTTTTATTTTCTGTTCCTTAATGTGGATAATGAAGATGCCAATGTTCTTGAAGCTGTTTTCTGCAGATTAAAGTGAATGTATTTGTAGAGCCAGAGTCATCTTTTTCTTTTTCAAATATAAATCATTGTTTGAGGAAACATTTGTTTCAAGGTGAGTGTGGATAATTGTAACAGAAACTATATTATACTAACAAACTTGTGACCGATCATTCTCCTACTCTCCCTGAAGGAACTGCATTTTCCTGAGCTCTTTTTTTTTTCCCCTCAACAGAGCAAAAACTATCTTTTTCTTTTCATAAGCACATCTTTTTCACAGTATCTCTCAGCATTCCTATCACAGATCAAGAACCCAGCGTTTACCTGTGAAATACTCTCTGCTGGCATCTACAAAACTTTTCATGCCTTTCAGATTTAATTTTGTATAGAATAATGCATGGTATAATATGTAGGTCCCCTGTTTTCAATTAAGCTGTATTAGGTAACTATGCTCTTCTTTCATATCCCGTAGCAAAGTATCAATATCCAGATGGCAGTGTGCTGGGATAAAATAGCTACAGGCTTGGCTGCTACTGTAAAGCCAAGAACTAACATTTTAGCCGATGTGATAAATAAAACTGAGGTTGCGACTCTTGGCGTATTGGAGTTGCACTAAATAATGCTACAGTGCTGTTTATTACTGGTTTCATTGGATAACATGCAGCTATAAAACCTACTTGAAGCTTTTATTAAGAATACTCTGTCATTATAAAAAGGTGCCTACAACTTCTTTATGATATTGACGGTACAAGAATTACTTTGTGCTGACTTCCCAGCAGTTGTCTAGGGAGGACCTTACCTTCTCCCGCTTCTGTAGGTGTTAGGTTGCATGGATGTCTCCTGGGAAGAGGACAGCTCTGTAGAGCCTAGGTTTTCTTAGGTTAGTTTAAGGTATTTTTTGCTCTTTGCTTTTTCTTAAGTTTATTTCCGTATTTAAGTTCTTGGTTCAGTTAAAAATCAGCTGATATTCTTTGTGGTATAAACTGTGCTACTGTGTCCCTGGGTAAAACTTAAATTGAGGTCACCCAGGTAGTTATCTGGGAGGACGCTGTAGAATGGCTGAGAGACCTTTTATACTGACCGAGAAGGTGATGGGAAGACATGGTAGTAGGGGAAGGGACTTGAGTCTTGAACCCCGGGCTGCTTTTCTCATTCAGTTGCTGGCACATTGTATGACCTAGATTTGTTCATGTAATGTCCGTGCCTCTGTTTACCTAACTGGAACCCTCTGCTTTTCTCAGAAATGTCCAGAGTTAAATTGGTGTCCATACTCACATAATTTATTAATTTTGAGTAAAAGCAAGTTATTAATGCTATTACTGATTCATTAGCTAAATGCCATTAAATTTCCATATTCCACAGATCTTTGATTTCCATAGACACCCGTTTATGATGCACCTCTTAAAAGATGGGGAATTGAACACCATCCAGTGGGATGTGGTGATAACATAGTGTCTGTGGGATTTAACAAGTGTGCTAGATCAGCAGGTGAGGAAACCCTTGCCTTGTTCAGTGTGTAATCCTTGTTTTCTAAGAGAAGCCTGCTATCTCAATGAGTGACAAATACTATCTTTTTATTCCATTTCCCCGTTCTCCATATGTCCATTCTTTGCCATGGTAGACTGCAGCCAAGAGAAGCAGCAGTGAGGTCCACAGTGGGGGGAAAAATGAATCCTGCAGTCCATCCCATCCCATCCTGTCCCCGCCTGAGTACAAGAAGAGGCCTCATACAAAGCCAGAATGCGTATGGGCTTGCGGCTCTTTTTAACCATATTAAGTCCTATTCAGAGTTAATGGCAAGTAATTTGTTTTGTGTATGCTATGATTCATTAAGATGTTACAGTAGTGGCACTTTGCTTTGTGGTACTGGGTGCTGTCTCTAACAAAATGCAGAATTAATGTTTCCAGATACATCAGCTTCAGTCCTGTTTCTGTTAAGCAAATCATGTGATGCAGATGACAAGCGTTGCAATAAGGATGCTCTTTTGTCTGTCTTTTTTTCCCCTCTCCAGATGAGCTCAGCGAGACTGGTCTAAGCAGTGCAGACGATGGGAAGAAGAGAGCTGGAAGGCAGGAGCTATTCCAAAGCAGGATTCTTCTTATTTCCGCAACACCCAGACATGAATACCTTATAGGTAGAGTATTGATAATAGTGTAATATTTCATGATGTAACTATGCACTGCTTTATTGTTCGTTGATCATGTGGAGCTGCATTAAATAAATGAACATATACTAGTGGCTTAAATGAGCATCGTGAGTGAAAGCAGTAAATTGAGAAGGTAGGTACTGGAGGAAATACTACTAGCTTTCTAAAGCCAGTGCCTTTTCTTTTTTCATCTCTTTCCATAACCTGTAGTTCTTTTGTTCCTTGAGAAAGATAGAATGAAGAAAAATACCTAGTTCAGCTTAACCGGAAAGATTTGTATAGTATATTGTCCTTCACACTCCTCTTAGCTGTTACAGTATCTTAATGCTTTGTACATCAGAAAATAAGTACTCGGTGCTGACCCAAGAAATCTCCATAAACATCTGTACTGCCACAGCATGTGGTGATCTTTCTTCTTAGGGCTTCCTTTGTTGGGGAGCTGTTGTGAAATGTCTGCCGTGGCACAGCTTTCCCCCTCCCTCTCCCCCCCCATCCCGACCTCTTGGACCTCAGTCCAAGGATGGAATTTGCCAGTCTCTCTCTTTCTGGAACTTGTGGGATCTCCCTCCTGAGCCCAGTAATTCTCAAATATTGCAAAAAAAGATCTGACAGTGTTGTCAGGGTGATGTGACTGACTTTATTATTATTAACGTTTATTAAGTGCCTTGCAACGGAGGGGAAGAGTCATTGCCTTCATTTTTACAAATAGGAGAACTGGCATGTAGGAAGAATGGATCTCCTCTATCTTCTGTGATTCCTGACCCGCCTAATTAGGTGATTGTCATGAGGAATAACGACCTGGCTCAGGGGAATGGCACTGGGGAAAGATGCCGACACGTTCGGTATGGCACACCGCTTCTCCCTCCCAGAATGGCTTAATGTGGTAAGCAGGGTCTTCCCTCTGTGAGTGTCAGCTGGCCAGTGAAGAGATTTAAAAGGGCTGATGAGCCTGAGGCTGTTTCTCTGTTGGATAGCTTCATTCTAGATCTCATCCAGGGAAGAAGTGCGGTGCTGCAACTCATGTCTAGGAGCTACTCTTGTTTTTAGCGATTACTCACCCCCTGCCTCCTCCTGCTTCCTTTCACAACAGAGTGGCCTTTCCCCAGGATAAGCTGATTCATTTCACGGCTGGTATTTGCAGTTTTCCTGCGCTTAGTTAGCTTCTTAGGCAGTAACTGTTTCTTCTGGACTAAGACTTCAGTTTCTTTTTTTTAATAGTTTATTTTGCTAAGGAAGAAAATCTGTCCAGCTGCTACAAACAGTAGTGGTTTTGATGTGTATCAATAAAGAGCTAGAGACGTGTGTTTTCCAGGTAGAAGATAAAGAGGCTTAAAACATACTTTAAAGGAAGGTAAACCTTGGAGAGGTTTACTTAGATGTACAATATGCCCTATTCTTTAATTTTTAAAAACAGTATTAAGGGATTTCTGCCCTCCCCCCCACCCCCCCAAAAGAGAAAATAATTTTGTCTTTTTGATTAAATTTTAGTCTTACAGTTTTGAGATAAATACTCAGAAATATGAGTTGGTAAGGTTAATGTGATTAAAATGAATATGTGATAACGGGCTCTGCACATTAAAGATTAAGAGCTCAAATTATAGACTCCAGAGTGAAACACTCCATGAACACTCACAAATTTTGTTTGTGCAAGGAATGCATGCTTAGGCCCACCGTTGCAGTTGCACAACAATTTCATCCCATCTGCTGCTTTTTTTGTCTTGGCTGATCTGCACGGAAGTCTCCTGAACACTGTAGCGTCAGGGTGACAGTGTAGTCCGGGGTGAGGTGGGGGGACAAATGAGGAAATAATTTCAGTCCAAGCATTAGTGCTACTCTATAAAAATAGATTAGTTTTACACAAATTACTCACATTTACAAAGATCAGTTTATAGCATTTTGACTGCACAGTAGTTAATACTTTATGTATAAATTGATCCTTTATACAAATGTAATTCCATACACAACAGTTAATCTCTGAGTGCAAGTTGAAAATACATTATCGATTAATTTATGTAGGTTATGACTTTCTTTCCCCTGTGCTCTGCAGTGGTTACCTACACTAAAGTTGAGTCGGTGTGTGCTTAATGAAAATTAGATGTGAAATGTAATATGTAGAGGACAAAGAAGCACTGAAATCCTTATTGCTCTTAAAAAGACAAAGGTACTTCAGACAATTCTCCTTTCTTAATCTCTTGAGAATTTGATGCGAAATTCTGTTACGAGCAATTTGGAGTGAATGAAATGGAAATATTTCTAGAAATAGTATTAGTACCAGATATTGTTGCTCGCCTTGTCTGAAGCCTAGTTTTGTTTTAAAATTCTTGGTATTTTGAGAGGCTAATTTGTAGACAATCTTCCACGGAGAAACAAAAGCATCTTGGACTTCAGTGGAGAGACAAGCCTAGCTGTTTTATCTGGGAAATTTGCTAATGTTGCAACCATTTAAATAAAGTGTTTGTTTACATAACAGCAGTGGCATTTCTCCTCCTCTTCCTTGAGGTTTTGTCCAACTAGATGTTATGAGTGGCAGTTGCAGTGACTGCTAAGTGTTTAAATGATGACACCATTATGTGAAGTGATTTTGAAATGAGAGATTCCAGCCAAGAATTACATCTGCTCTCATCTCCTTCAAATCATACTCTCTGGCTGTGCAGATTATGATTGATTTGTTTGTGACAGATTGCAGGAAACAGTCATTGATTTTTCAATATTTTACCTTAAAATTATTTACAGTTGTAACCAAGGGGAGGTATTTCCATGGGCTGTCAGCCCCTGAAAGACTGGGATAATATTCCCTGCTCCCTGACAAGACAAATTACCCGTAATGAGTGCAGTAGCTGAAGGGTATACTTTTATTTTAAAATATGTCAATAACCCCAGTGACTAAACGAATATTGATTCAGCATAATGAAGCCTGAGTAATGTGAAAATGAGCTCTTCAAGGAGCATGGTAAAGACTTTCTTTTTAGCTTGTAGCAAGAAGCTTTTCATTCTTTACTGTTAGGTAGTTGAAATGTGCAGTCTTAAACAAGTCATCCTTAAACAGTAGTAATATGCAGAATAATGCAACAAAAGAACTTGAGTTTTTTTTCTGTTTGTTTTTTTCCCCTTCCCTTCCCCCGTTCTTTTTCTTCAGTGAGTTTCAGCAGATCAGATGTTTAAAGAGAAAAATGTAAGTTATCCAGGGCAGAGACAGAGTTACTATTGGTGTTAATAATATTCTTCAGCCAGCCTAATGGCATTTTTAAAGTGGATTCTGCATATGTGGGCATGGAAATGTATCTAAATAAACTGTAGATTTAATTTCATATTATTGACTTCTTGGACATATTGATGTGTGTTCTATGTGATCAGTCTAATATTCTTGTCCTTTAACAATTTAGAATAGCTGTTTTATGAGAACCTAGATATACTGTGTTGTAAAACTTAGTTACTGTAGTGCACATTTTTCTTTCTGGTGCCCTGTTAACAGTGCATGTTTCTTACCAAATGAGAATTTTCAAGCAGTAATTTGTTTAAATTACAGTAATTTATGCAGTGCCATAGGTGTGGTGTGGAAAAGCATCTAATAGATTAATACGGATATACTTCAATTGTTCAGGGTAAGGATTAGATTAAAGACCATGTTGAGGTACAATTTTTTTAGCATTAAAAATATCGAACGCGAAAAAAATATCATCTGAAAGGATCAATTTGTCATTTGTATTCAAGAGCATCGTGCAACATGGGGAATGCTCTGCAAAAGCATTGGGTATAAATAGCTGTGTAATCCAGACATAGGCAAAAAGATATTTTCTTGGCATGTTTGTGTGTAATGTGTCAATTATGAAATAATGTCATAGCCAGAAGCATTTAGTGAGCATGTTTGGGCACGAAGATGACTTTCTTTATTTTCTGAGGACTGACTTCAGTTGCATCCAAGTAGCTTATGAAAAATCTTTAGAAGGATGTTTTCCTATCAGCACACAGGTGATTTTTTCCAAATGTCATTCCTTTAGCACAGCTAGAAAGTATTTCAGGAGGCACTTGAGAACCTGTGGCATTGAGAGTTAAATGGCAACCCTGGAATGCAAGATATGTTCCTGTTTTTAATTTTCTAATTTTCAGAAGAATGTGATGTGATGGACATCTGAGAGGGTTACAACTGTAAATAACTGTAGTTTGAGGTGGTGTGCGCAGGACACCTGGGACTCACAAAATATGGGAGAGCCGTTAATGGTGAGGGAGTAATAACGTCAAATATATAGCAGTGACAACAGGAGAATTTGGGGCTCTTGGACGTGAAGGTTCAACTATTAACATTTAACTGCTCCGTGGTATTCTACACATCCCAAATTCTCTGCCTGTTCTCTTTGTCTCTGTACCTTTTGTTTCTTTGGCCAACAGCAGGAGGTGGGAAGGGAAGGTCCTCTTTCAGTAGCTTTCCCACAGCGAGGGAGAGGAAGACTGTTCGGGGCTGGGTGCCAGTTGTGATGCAGACTAAAGGGCAAATAAATGTTTGTTTTAACCACGTCTCCTTTTCCTGGATATAACGCTGCATGAGCTCAGTGGTGCAGAACTGAACAAAAGCAGATACCGCTGGAGGTACTGCTGACAGCTAAACCAAAGTGGGCTCAGCTTGCAAGCCATTGGCTTGTTTCATTTGCAAGACAGGTAACATCTCTTGCTTTGCTGTCCCTCCCAAAGATGAGTTTGCTTATTAAATACCTGCCTGCCTGGCATGCTGATTCAGGCCTGAAGTATGTGCTTGGCACTAATGGCAAACGGTGCATGGTCGGCTGAAGGAAGCTGACAAATGGCTTGCAAGCTCTGTAGGCGATACTAGAGATTTCTGGTGATGGTACATTGGAAGCTCTTAAGTTTATTAACACATCTCCTTTTGCTGTTGGAACTGCTATAATTGCCTGTCCGCTTTCAGGTGACTCTGGAGGAGGTAAAAAAAAAAACCCAACCCAAAACAAACAGCAACCCCAAATCATTAATCAGCTAAAAGTTCTTGTGGCATTTGGGATCTCCTAGGAGGAGAACATAAACACAACTGCTGCTCAGCTAGGTAAAAGTAAAAGCAGAAAACAGTGTGAAATGAAGGTAAGAGTAAGAATGGAGTAATCTCCTTTGTGGTGGAGAAGCAGCTGTTGGTAAATTATGAAGGGCTGAATATAGTTTTGGGTTAATATTTTGGGGTTGTATGCCCCTAGACACTTGGGGACTTGCAAATTTTGACCCATTTCAGTTCATTTCAGGCCTGTCATGAAGACGGTGTCTCAGTATATTCTTGTAGGGGGAAGGTGGTGCAATGTTAGTGGTGTGGGTGTTTTTGTCTTCAGATCTCTATATCTATTTGATTATCAGATTCTACTATGAATAAGGTGACAACCAAAACCAATGGTTGATTTCCCCCCTCCCCCCATTTATTCTTCCTCCATGTTCTCTGCTCTACAGATGAACTATGAGCTTGTTTTAGTTGATGGAAGGGACGTGGGAGGGGGAGGACATGTAAATGCAGGCAATGGAAATGGTGCTTACTGGCTAAGCCTTTCCCGCTCAGTTTGTTTGTTTGAAATCTAGGAACTAAAATGTGATGGAACCTGAAGCAGAGCAGTCCATAAGTGGGCAGGCAGCACTAGGTAGAATTTACTAATCTAAATGGCATGGTTAGTTGAAACCAATTCTTTGTGCCCTAAATTACAGGTGTTGAAATTGTTGTTTCTTTTTTTTTTAATTTATGAACAAATAATTTCTTTTATAAAAAACCAATTCCATATATGCAGAATACTCATATTTTCTTGGAATGACCATATCCCATACTAAAAGCTTTCACTAACTTGAGTGGTGATATTATCACAGAGTCTTTGGTGTGGTGGCATATAGTTTTATGGTGAACTGTTAGAGGGGGATAACCCTAAAAGAAATAAGGAGGATCCAAGATGCTTTAAGAGTCTTGCCTAACTGCAATGGTTAAAAAGGCATGGCTGACTTAATGCATGAGTGTTGAAATCTGTGTCTGGAATTATGGAAACAAGTTGAGAAACATGGACTAAATTGATTATTGATTATTGTCCTTTGTAAATGCTGGGAAAAGATGTATTATGCCATGCTGTGGCCTTTAAGGAGGGTCCATAGTATCTTCTGTTTTGTTAACTTACCTTTTAATATAAAGTGTCATTCCCAAAATGAAGTAATGTCCTTGGGCTGGTGGCAACAGCTGGAGTTGCAGAATTCATAAATAATTCAGAGAGGGATAAGGCGTAGGGGATTTTTTTTTGGTCATTTGAATCTTTATTAGGTGCACACATTTCATTTCAGCTATGGCATCGTTTGGATTCATTCAGTATGATGATTGCACTGACCTGTCATATTTATTTTGATGTCCCTTCGAAGGACCATATGTTCTGCCCTCGGCATGAAAAAGGATGCAAGGTGCTAACCGAAAAGGAAGCTACATTCCTGTAGGGATGAAGACTCTTGCTTCCTGTTGTCACCTCAGTATCTGTACAGCTGCAGTGCAGTAGAAGAAAGTGTAGTAGTTATGTCAGTGCACAGTGACTAAATGGCAGCGTAGTCTAGCAAAAGGTGGAAGAAAGGGCAAAACCCGTTTGCATCAAGGTGTTGTACGGCATTAAAACCTCTGCTGTCACTGAGGGCCAGTTGGTGTGAGGGACCTGGCATGTGGAAGATGGAAAAGATTAAAGCCAGCTAGAAATCTGCCAAGGTGGAGGTGTGCCATGGTAGCTTTAATGTGGGAAAACAATTAATTACTTTGTATGTTGGAAGTGGGGTTGCCATGCACACAGCCT
This sequence comes from Phaethon lepturus, assembly GCF_000687285.1. Classification (NCBI taxonomy): domain Eukaryota; kingdom Metazoa; phylum Chordata; class Aves; order Phaethontiformes; family Phaethontidae; genus Phaethon; species Phaethon lepturus. The sequence continues at coordinate 102,196 of NW_010564232.1, read as the reverse complement.
TCAGGGGATGCATGGGAGTTAGTCTGGTTATGCAAGGCTCAGGTCTTTTTCTTTGACCAATCCATGCCCTCCTTTCCTATTAAAAAGCTGCTTGCTTAGCCCAGCAAAATCTTGGATAGTGTTTTTTGGGAAAACACACAGTTTTAAGTTTTCTTCCTCGCTAATTCTGTTGTACCTGCTGCATCCGGTCCTTCACTTACTTTGGTGGTGTGTTTCTGTGGGCAAGTGGTATATTTTCCAGAAGTTACAGAGAAAGCTACCAGTTTCGAGTTCAACCATGTCCCATAAGTAACGAACTGCATG
>NW_010564232.1:82752-101862 GCF_000687285.1 Phaethon lepturus | reverse complement strand
CCTGCTGGCTAATGCACTGGCTGGTATTAGCAATTCATAGTTGGTGGATAACAGGACCTTGTTAATGCTACCTTTGTATGCGCTATTAACCTGACAGGATGCAACTACTACAATATTTTCATGGTATAAGGTGTAATTGCAGCAGTGATTGGTGATTTGTATGAAGTAGATGGTCCATTGTGCTCATGCCAGTGGCAGAAGGAAGCTAATTAAGTGCAGGTTAGTGAAATACAGTAACTAGAAGCTGTGAATGCGAATGGTAACTGTATGAATGCGCATGATAACCGTATGCAAAATTGTTTCTTTTCTAGATGCTGCCATCAATGACTGATCCTCCCTGAAATCTTCTTATCAGTTACTGCCGAGATGAGAAGCATAACAGGAAGGAGGAGTGCTTAAGTGGTTTTAATGACAGTTAATTTCATCTATTTATCAAATGACAGGTTGTTTTTTCCTCAAAACTCGATTGTCATGACAAGATGCTTTTGGAAGTCATCTTTGTAAAATAAAACTGACAATGTTTAGGCTACAAAGAGCTATTGTATCTTTCTATACAATGTTGTCATTATGGTAAACCGCTGGAAAGTCTTTATTTTTGAAGTAATTTAACTTGCATACTTCATTCATTTATTTGAATGTCTGTTGAATGCTATGTGAAAAGTTTCTTGCCAGAGTTCTTTTATTCAACGGAATAGTTATTCGTACAATGCTCAATTTGTTATTGTCTAAATTACTGCTGCCTTAGCCTCCTGTGAAAAATGTTTCCTTTTCGTAATTCTTAAACAAATAAGGAATGAATGAGGTTTTGTCCCCTTCATGTTTTGATCGGCATATTTTTCCTTTCAGTGAAAGCGTCTTCAGTTTGCAGAATGACACTATTACAAAGAAAGGTGCTTTGCTTTTTTTTTTTTGCTTTTTTTTCCCAACAGAAAATGCCTTTTGTGCAATGATTTTTTTAATATGTACACTGCCAAGATGCAATTACTGGAAGGAGAGACAGAAGCTGTTGGGAATGTCATGTTATGCCAAATTAAGAATTATTAGCTCTTACTTTCTCTGCAATCTCTTCAACTAGAACTTGACCTATTGAGTCTGGCTTATACTTTGACTCTAGTGGAACTAATGTGTCCTTGGAGTAGCATTTTAGAGTAACTTCAGATCCATGTGGGTTTTTTTCACAAGTCTGCTTTAAACTGCCAGGATTAACTTCAGAGAAGGCAAGAGACAGCCTTCTTTGTCAGCAGCTGTGCTGGTTAAAGGAGGAGGCTTCATGCACACTTGCTTGCTCCCTCTCTCCCGGAGGTTATTGCCCCTGCTAGGGAAGCAAACTGAGCTGTTTCCCTGAGCACACCCAGACTTATTTCAACCAAAGTTAATTGTGTAATCAAATATTAGTTAATTAGCACCCTGGGTCATTTTGATGAAAGGGCAGGGAATGCAGAGACCAGCTGCACAGACGGTGTATCTGGGAGGGGGGTGTTGAGGGGGGTGTTGAGGAGCTGGTGGTGGTGTAGTCTTTTCAGCACGTGAAGTTACATCTCTAAGATGTGGTAAAAATTGGATGTGTTAGAAAGCTGTGCGGTTCTGTAATACTCATATTTCAGGGGCATACTGAATAATATAAAATAAACCTGTGCTCTTTGACTTGCTCCTTGTGTGTGCCTGTGTGAGTGGAGAGAGAGGGTGTGAGCATGTGTAGGTGACAGGACACCTATTTCAGGAAAATGTGTCTGGTCAAGGTGTGTGAAAGGTACAGATGTCTACAGAGGACACTCTTATGCTGTACTCGTTAAAGAGGCTGCCTCAACCACCACCTGCCTCAGGAGAACTGTTTTTCTACACGTGGTACCCTGAGCTGCCTTTAGCAAAGAGAGGAGAACATGCTCAGCAGCAGACGTCACCCCATCCACTGCTGCTTCTCTGTCTGATGTTGCATCAGTAGGTGCTGGAGTCTGGTGAGGCATCCAAGCTCTTGATGTTCCCTGTGCCAAAGTTAGAACAGTAGGATGATTGCTAGTACTGGAAGGCATAGTGAGTAAAAACAGTGCGCCGAAAGCTCCCTCAGCACGGACCCTTCCTGTGGGAAGGCTGCGGAGCGTAGGTGCTGTCCTACAGACGCCGCGGGTGTACAAAGAACAAGCTGCTTCCTGGTCTGTCAGAAACCTGAGAGCAGCAGCGCTGTTTGCGTCTCCTCTTGGGGCACTGCAAAATGAAAAGAACTCGGTTCAATCACAGAAGGGACTGAACCTCCGTCTCAGCTGGCATTGCATCCAACATCTTTTAAGTGGCCCTATGCTAAAGGATGAGGAGGTGTGCACTGGCTTCTCGTACGTGCCATATGTAAGGGAGGAAAAGAAGGTACTACATCTGGAAAGGAACTGGTGTGTAAGGGGAAGGTGCTGCTTTGCAGGCAAAGAGCTGCCTCCCCTGGCCAGCATGTCCTCTGCAGCACTACCCTGTCGCAGTGCCTGCAGCCCGCATCTGCTGTTACCTAAGCTGTGGTCTGAAAAGTGGTGACGTGAGGAGGTGAGGTCTTAGGACTAAGGCTTACAAAGAGATTTGGGAATGTGCACAAACGTGAGAGGTTGCTAATATTTTAAAATTAAATGTAAAAAAGAAGTAGATGCGATACTGCTTTTCTGCCGAGTTTCAAGTTAACTTGGCTATGTACTGCTGTGTGTTGAGAAAATGTTGGACTGTTCAGTCAAACCCTTTCTTGTTCGCCTATACTTGCGGTGTAGTGCTTGGTGCATGCATAGTTCAAGGAGGCAAAGTGCCAGCCACATAGTTTCCAAAATCCTTAACTGGCCCCTGATCCGATCTCTGCAGCTGTATGGGGAAGGCGGGTGCAGCTCCAGGTGTGCGAGCTCTGCCCTGTGCCGGCAGCCTGGGGTCGAGCCACGGCTGAGCTCTCGGCATCTGTGCCGAGGTCAGAAGCGATGTACCTCTTCCAAAGGACTGCCAAATGCCTCCCCTGACCGTGACCTAAGGGGAAACGAGCCTCCACAGCTCCTTGCGCCAGCCCGTAACTCATACAACTATTTTATCTTAATATGGACTATTGTACCATGGTTAAAATATTTAATGAAATGCTTGTGATTGCCTAATAATCCTTTTGCCTGCTTAAGTGGTAATACATAGTTAAACCAGTATTGCAAAATAATACCTGTCTTATGTAGAGCACTGTCATGGATATGTTACACTTATGAGTAAAATTCTATGTCCAAGCACTTAAAATGATCAAATACTATAGTTAAGATTGTCATACTGTTTATGTAGTGCTAAAAAGAAAACAAAATACAATTTCAGAGCAGACTTTTTTTTTCCGTATAAGTACTCCAAATAATAGGTTGGTTTCAACTAGACTTCGTGGCTCTTCAGTGGTTGCTGCATTCGGTATCAATCTATCAGGATCCCATGCATAATTGTGTGTTTATTATTATTATAAACACATGATTTCTGTGTATGTTCTCCACAAATATGTTGGATAAAACATAGTTTACCTTCTTAACTGGTACTATACGGTTACTTTCTAATTCCTTTAACTTCAGTTCAAACTTGGTTGAGTAAGACGTGCATTCCTGAAAATAATCTTTACATCTGTAATGTGACAGTTGATTTTATACGACTGTTTTCATCCTCCAGACATAGGGAAACATTTTCAAGGCAGTATGTGTTGACAATACACAGAGATAAAAATCAGTTAATGACAAACTCTAAGGTGCAAACTTCTAATGAGAGCTATGAATCATTAGGAATGATTAGAAAGGGAATAGGAAATCTTCTTTTAAACGAAGATGAAATGTTTTTATAGAAATATATGCTTGAACAAATGGCTGGGTGCTGTAGAGGAATTCCTCGTGGGCTTTGGTGGCTTTTGTTACACCTGGGGTCAGACTGGGTCCTTTTGGCTTGGAAGGGAGGAAGGCCTGTCGGTGTAACGAATACCTTCACAGCACAGCAGCTTCCACTAAAAAGTTATTCAAAGTTACTTACACTTCTCTTTAAAAAAAGATTTGGAGGGGCATAGCTTAACAACTAATCTGGCAAGGTTTCTCTCTCCTGACATCATGCCTTTTTCAAAGATCCTCTTTCACCTGACTGCTTGGTTCTGCAGAGCGTTACCTTTCACTGGCTTTAGGTGGGTTTGTTTCGTTCCTCCAACCTGCCCCGTGTCCCTGCCAAATTAATCAAACAGCACGTGAGCACTTTTTTTTTTTCAGAGCAAATGTCTTCTACAGAGTGTATACTTCTACAAAGTCTAATGTTGCCTTGCTGCTAGAAATAATTATTAGGTTTAAAATAATCTGACAGCATCCTGCTGTGTATAAATTAGGTTTCTTCTCTGCTAAGATTAGTTAGCTGGCACCCATTCACGAGCACGTTACAAAAAAATGATCGCAAGTCGATCGCATCCGGTTATCTGCCTTTTTTCTTTTTAATGGGCTTTTTGTTGCTGTGCTGTCACCAAGGTTGAAATAACTGTGTGCAAGTTGTATGTTTCCAAGTTCTCTACAGCCTGGAGAGATGATGTTGGCTCTGCTGTACCGTGAAAAGACTTGCGGGCATAAGCGTTTGGAGAAGGGGAGAGGATGTCTGCGCTCAGACTTCTGAATCTTGTGTACCTTTGTTTTTGGCTAACTGGGATGTTTTCTGCTGTATGGCAAGCAGTATGTTGCCACTGAAGTCCAAAATACCAGGTATAATTAGCTCATATGTTTAAATAGGTGGTGTTATTTTTTAACTTGTACGTACTAGCCTGTTTTCATGCAGAAGTACGTAATTTATATGGGAAGAATGCTATGCGAATGAGAAAAATCAGAAAAATTATTTAAAGTTGTGTGCTTTTAGATTTTAAAAATAACCATGTGGTCTTTATTTCTTTGTTTACGATTGATTAGGGTTAGAGTTTTAAAAGCTTAATGCCGACTGTAAGTGCTTTACAGTCAGTCACTGAGAATTATGGGCTTGGCGTGACTCACGTTTTTGTTCTTCAGTATATCCATTACTGTTAGACGCTGAGTAGTCAGTGCACATAGGTGACTGATTTTTGGGGGTATTTTACATTTTTACATGTTCAGAAAAATACTTTGTTAAAGCAGCTGCTGGGTGAACGGGGTAATTAAAGAACTGTACCGCTTTTATTGAAGTTGACACATGCTGCACATTCCTTAAAACTCAGTATGTGAGCAGAATGTTTCCAGGATTTATTGAAGTCAGACACCTAGAGATACTGGGGAGCTTTTAATGGTAGTAAAGATAAGTTCAAGTTTTACACTTTTATATAAATCTGTCTTTAAGAAGAGAGCTATTATTGCGATACATTGCTTGTGTTCTTTGTATTTTGTGCGTATGTTTTATGTACGCACATCCACACCTACACACAAATGCTTAAGACTTGAGCAGTTTTATTTGACAATGATTGTATACTCTTATTTTGTATTTATTTGGAAAAAAATAATGTCGTAATGCTGACTGAGAATTTAAATTTGCTTGGTGCCAAAAGAAATCTGCCGTTTATTGTTTTTGTTTTTTGTTTTTTTTAAATGAAATGCAATCCTGCTTAGTTTGAATTGCAGCTCTTAGTGTGTGAGTGTCTTGGCGTAGCAAGTAAGGAATCTTACTTAATGTAAGCCGAGGCTTGATTTCCTTTTAACAAATATGATGAGTGCAATGTTCCGCATGCGTAATGCTTTGCACGTTGTGAAAAAATAGACTTGTAACTACAACACACAGTGACCAAAGATGTTATAAATGAACGACCTCAAAAAGTCTGTTGAACAGCTATAATTACCAATATTGTCATTTTTAGTGATATAATTTCCTTCCCCTTCCCCTTTGCCTTCCCCTTTGCTTTCCCCTTCCCCTTTCTCCAGTGTATTGGAACAATTTTATGTCCATTTGAGCATGTTCAGTTAGTCTGCCTTTCCTGTTAATAGTTCATGTCTTTAAAGCATGTTTGATAACCCTTTTTTAAAGTTTTAATTGTGCATTTCCGGCAGAGTTCACGAACATGCAGGTTTCAAGATCAGAACATTTTTTAACCTCACTTTACATGTATTTTGTTGACATGGACCATGGTGTGGAGAACTCTGCCAAGTACGCTGCGCTCCCGTGGGTTTCAGTGGGACCCGAGCGCTGCACGCTGCACACAGCTTCGCACGCAGCCGTATCGGCGTCCGCGCTCGCTGTAGATACCGGCACGAAGTACTTTCCTGAAAGAGAGGGCAATCTTGGAAAATATCAGAGGGGCAGATTCTTCTTTTGAGTGACCCCAGAGCCTGACAAATACTACCAGAAACAGCCCCACCTCCTTCCAACCCAAGCGGTGCCAAGTGCCCGGCGGTGGAGCGGGCCGATGGCCCCGCGGTGAGCGGTGGTGGCAGCGGCGCAGAGGCAGCCTGAGGATGAGCGGGCTGCAGGAGCCAGGCGAGGTGCTGAAAATGTGCTGTTTCTTCTTTTGTGAACGCTGCCAGTTTAAAGTGCTGCCATCTCCATTATCCTGCTAAGGGAGAAGGACTCGCTACAGTAGCACAGCGGCCGGAGATGCCTTCTTCAAAGTCGTCTTTTTAAATAGCACAGACGACTTTCACCTGGGCAGCCTGTGGTATTGGCATACGTTAGTAAGACATTTTTCTTTCCTGAAATGCTTTGCCGGTGTTAAAGTCTTAGTAGTGCACTCCGGACTGGCTGTCTACCTCCTGGTTATGTATCATCCATGTTTTGTATGATGGCGGAGTAGAACGTTGCCCTTGCCATTGAATTGTTTGGCTAAAACCATCGTACTTTCACCTGCGTGTTTTGGGACGTTTAAACATTTAAACCTTAAGCACTTGCCAAGCAATACGTTTGACTCACTGTTATGGCACACCATAAAATAAAATACACCATTAAAATGCATGCTGAAAGAACATTATTCATCCGCTAGGAATAAAAACGTGGAAGAAATAGTTTCAAAATTTTAGGTTTTTTGCTAATTCTTCCCAGTTGATTTTGCATTATTTTAAATGTGGGCTGTGGAAAACAAGAGGTAAGTGTCTCTTACTGCGATACATAAGGTGCTGTTGTGCATCAGTGTTCTAAACTTCTAGGGTTGTATAAAATGAAAATATACTTTTAAATTCTAGCATCTTGTTACACGTGCAATAGAAGTTAGTTTTATGCCTGAATGTCTGTGTGAGCAGGCTAGGTATTTTTAACTGTCTTCCAACAAACTCATCTTACGGGCAAATCTTTTCGTCTTGGGTTCTGCAAGTTGAAGAGGAAAAATTGGTTTCTAAACTACTTGCATGTTTTAATATTGCGAGTCAATTCCCATGTGTTAAAGTGTAAACTACTAACTAATCCGTAGCCGTTTACGCAGGAGAAAGTCATTTAATTAACACTTTTAATTTCAGCTGTGAAAGAAGGTGAAAATGAGGTCTGAAAAATGGAAAGAGGCTTTGTTTTTCATCGCTGAAGACTCGCCGCACTGTAAGTCTGCTGATGCTCATGAACGTAGACCGTCTCCTGCCTGCTAATTAGGCCTCCCCGTCGCGCTCTCTAGAAACGCGCTGGAGAAGTTTTTTCAAAAAAATACCACGCTGTCATAAATAAGGAAACTGTATGGTATGTAACTATTATACACCGCTCATTTGGCAGACTATAATTTAATAGAACAACAATGATCAGACTAGTATATCAGTTAATTTTCAAAACATTTTATTCCACACAAATTAGCTCAGGTCCTGGAGGGCAAAATGACAAGAGGTTACTCGTACACTATGTATTTAATTAATTGAAAAACGCTCAAATTGCTTTTACAGTTGTTATTAAAAAGTAGAATCAGTGTTGCCAGTGCTCAACCATAATTAGAACCCCGGGGAATTAAATATTTAGCATTAGTAATGTAGCAGCACTTAGGACACAAATTTCTATTTTTGTAATGAAAGCAATACAGTGTAAGTGCAAATGGCTGAAACGGCAGCTGTGACAAGCGAACCAGCCTGGGATATTTCAATAAGACACCTCGTCGGACAGCAAGTCTTACCGCATTACTCGTTTGTAAGAGAGCTGCGAGTTTAAACCCCAGCAGCCAGGCATTACACCCGGTATTTAGCTCTCTAACGGCTCGCGGGATGAACGGTCGGGCAAATGTCAGCCTGCCGGCGGGGAAGCGTGCGGCGTCTTCCCGCGTAACGCCGCGGAGCTGCGTGCCTTTGTCAGCACGGGCCGGGGCCGCGGGGCAGGTCCCGGGGCTGCGGAGGGAGGGAAAAAAGATCTTGTTTGTTTTAAGTTTAATTATGTTTTCAGCGTAAGTGCTTTCAGTGATACAACGTGAAAAGTCGGAGATTGGGCGCTAATGAGCGGTAGTGGTAGATGGCTGGAGACCCTGAGGGATTCCTTCACTAAATTAACGGGACAAAAGTACTTGGTCTGGGCACGGTAGGATGGCTGAGCTGCGCTCAAAAGCTCCCTGTCGGAGCCGTCTCTCATTCCTGTTTTCGTTCTAAACGGGCCGTGTAGCAACTTCCACGGCCGCCTGCTACAACTGCTCGGCTTGTCAGGAGGTATTGCGTTACCAGCTAGTAAGTAATAAAGCTTATTTGACTTAATTTCTCTTCTGGTGTGTTTTTCTGGGATGGCAGGGGAAGGAGGAGAGCTGGAAGCCAGTTGTGTATCTTTTGACTAAAAGAAGCTGTATTTGGGCAAGGCGTGCTTTTGCCTTCCTCAATCACTGGTTCGTTTTCTCGAAATAGGACAATCGGGCAGGAGAGATGGAATACTTGTTTTTGAAGATGCTTTCGTTCCAGTGGCCACCTGCTTGCAGGATGGATGTTGTGTTCGAGCTGAACAGGTAGCACGGACATACTGTCTAGACCGCACTGGACCAGGGCAGCCTGTTTCTTGGCAGAAGCAGGTAAGGACCAGCATCGTGCCACCGCACTGCCGCACCCAGCGCAGGCAGAGATGCCCCAGCTGCTGCTCTCCTGCTTTGCGACCACTTGCTTCTGCTGCAGGTCACTCTGCAAAGAAAGTTTATTTTAACTCTGCCAAATAAAAAAAAAAAAAAAAGACTGACTTTGTACCAAAAGCTTGGCAAACGGTGTCAGAGCCTGTGAGAGTATCTCTTACTACTGATAAGGATAAAATACAGATAATATTGCAGAAGTTTGACATTTAAAAGGGTCTTTGTCCTCAGACGTTTCAAACAATCATTACAGAACGAGCGGGCCCTGCGCTGAGGCGGGCAGGGGTGAGGCTGCCCCAGCCCACGTGCAGCGGCTTCTGCCATCAGCCCTGCCCCGCCCCTGAGCCTCCCAGCTGCACCCGCTCCGCGCTAATTGCACCTGCCTCACGCTGAGGGGGTACAAAATGGCGCCCGCCGGCACGGCCGGGGCTCTTACCCCTCTGCCTGCTGTGGTGGAAGCTTGTAAGAAAAGGGCTTCTCTTGTTTGTTTTAAAACTGCGGTGGTCTTTCTTCAGCTTGGCTTTCCGAAATAGTTTTGATTTGGTAGGTGAAGGTTCCTCTCAGCGTTTGGTTTTAGCTGAAGTTGCTGAACTGTGGTGAGGCGAAGAGAGGCAACCGGTGGAGCTGTGGTGACCTGGGGGTACCTGGCTGTGCCTGGCTGCAGTCACCAAAACCTGAGCGCGCCATTCAGGTAAGTGCAAAATGGTTACGAGCAAGGTTGGGGTTACAAATAAACATCTCTCTGACGGCCTGCCGGGGCACAGCAATGGTCGCAAGGGATCAGGAGCTTCAGTTTTGTGTGTTTTCTGAGCAAGTAGTGCTTCTGAGAAAACTAGCTTGTCTCTATCAGGTTTATGAATTTGGGCTCAAAGTGTAGGAAGCAGCACCCCTCGTGTGCAGTGAAGCCTTGTAGGGTGTCTCTGAGGCTCCTCGGGTGCTTGTATCCCGGTGCCCAGCTCGCCTCAGCTCCGAGCTTTTTTTTTTTCCCCCCTGTTTACCAGAGACTTGCAATTAGAAACCCCTCATGCTTTGTAATTCATGGGCGATACACAGGACTTAGGTACTCAAGGCCTTGATATAACTGGGAGTTAGTGCTGGGTGTAAATAATTCTCATCAGCTCTTACTTTCAAAAATAAAATTGTGGTGTTTTCCCTTGCCCCTTTTCCTTTGATGCAACTGGAAGGCATGGGAATACTGCCGGGGCCTTGCTGGCGGCCATGGCTTACAGCAGGACGAGCTGCACCTGGACTGGGCTTTTTGTCCTGGCATCTAAAAGCTGTGCTGAGCCTCTCCTGTGCCTGAGCAGGCAGCTGCACTGGCATGATATAGTAGTGCTGCTGCTGACTATCGTGATGGTGATCTGGGGTCTAAGAAGTCTCTGTTCTGGCCTGTGACACGTTATTTATTTATTTATTTATTTAAGTCTGTTTCTACAAAGCTGTTGTCTCTAAGGTTTTGAGGCTTGGATCTTGTCTGTCATTGCCAGGATCAATTCCTGTAAGTCCTGCAGCAGTCGGCCTCTCTCTGAGGATGGGGGAAGGAGGGGGGGCTGCGGGCTTTAGTTGCCTGCAGATTGGCAGCTCTAAAGGCGTTTTTCCCTTCTGCTTTGTTTTTGTTCTTTGGCATCTCTTCTTGCAGTCTCTGTACCCACTGTGCCCAGTGCTGTAGAACACAAATGCAGCCTCTGACCCTTGCTGGTTTCTCATCCTTTAAGTTGAGGATAAAATGCTCTTTTTCTGCTCCAGAATCCACCAGCATCATCTCTTTGGAAGCACATCACAAGCTACTCCATCACCAAATCCCATGTTGGTTTTACCAAGGTGGTGTACTGAACAGTGTTCCAGTGATGCGGTTCCCTTCAGCTCTGTAGGTAATGGAGCTGTTCTCTGTGGATGCTATTCTAGAACAAAGCAAGTGAACTGCAAGCAAAGTATGGTTGTGTACAGGAGTCTCTTCCTTGTTTTTTCTCCTTAAATTGTGGTTTCTGCTGGTATTGACTATCTTCTTTCAATTATTGTCCAGCATGAAAGGGAAGCAGCTTGACAAGAGAGGTTTTCTATTTTTTTTGTTTTCAACTGGTCATTGAGGTAGGGCTAATTTCTTTCCTCTGTCACTTTTAGATCTTGCTTCTTATTTTTTAATGGCTTAAACTCCTAAAACTACACCATGAAAAAATGAGCTTTGCTCTTTGTGACTTGCTGTCCATATCCCCTGTTGTATTTATATTATTGAAATTGTATTTTATACACTCACATTTGTGCAGTATATTCGATCTCCTCTGAATATCCCCTAGGGCTTTTGTTGTATGTGTTCTTTTTTCTTTTTTTTTAAATAACCCCATCCTCAGGTAGTTGCTAGTTTCATTGGAGCCACCCTGCCATTGAAGGGTAATGTCAAGTGTCAAGTAGCATCCTCAAGCTATCTGTAGTATTTAGGACCCGATTCTGCAGCTGCTGCCGGGTACCCTGCTTACAGCAATGAGCCTGCCTGTGCAATAGGGATGTCAGCTCACCTAACTGTGCTTGCAGGATTGAACCCGTGGAGAGAGGGCTTTCCTACTGCTCTGTTACAAATAGGGAAGCTGGACCATGAAAATACATTCAAAAACTTGCATCCAACTGCTCAGAAGACTCAGAAATTGGGTTCCTGCTGTGTTGTGTTGCTGATGTACATGTTTCCAGGCAGCTGGAGAAGTTAAACTCGCATTACCAGCCTGGGCCATATTGAACAAGCAAGGGGCAGGTTTTTGGTCTCGGCTCTCAGTTGTGGGGGTAGAAGCAGGGTTGTGAGGCTCTTAATGTTACACTCCCATCGTGTGTGTGACGATGAAATGAATTGGTTAATGAGTGCCTAAGCATCTGTTCAGCCTCTGGTAGATGCTTTGCCAAGGTTCAAGTTCCCTGAGGAGGATTAGCCACCTGGTCCAGTTTTCATGATATACTGACAAAGGGGACACCCACCTTTTGTTTTACTGCAGAGGACGGACGAATGCTAGATTATTGTTTAGCCAAATGCACAGGGTCCCTGGGAGGTCTGTGAGTTTGTATTTTTGCAATTTAACTATTACTTTTGTAACTGTTGCAGGCTCTACCGTAATCTAAACTGTAACTGCTGTGTATTTTTGTAGGAAGAGTGACATGTACTCACTCGGCTTGTCTGATGGTTTTGCCACATAGACTTATTTTCCTTTTTCTTAAATGACATGCAGCTCTTTGCACACAATTATCTCTCTTGCTGTATAATATATAAAATCAATATACACCATAGGGCAACAAGAAATGGTGATAAAAAGAGGTTTTAAAAGAAAAAATGAGCATTTCATAGCCTGAACGTACAGTTAGGCTTTCCAAAGTGTCTAGATTTTGCTGCATGGACAGCATTATGAGTTGATGAAAGGCCTGCGCTAAAAGGCTTAAATTTATGTGATGGTAGTATCGCTTTACGATGAGCATGATTTAGTAGGGGTTTGACCCATCAGACACATTATAGCAAAGGAACTCGGTGTGCTTGAAAGACGGAAACATTACACATCTGTTGCTGAACTTTGAAATAGCTGAAATCATGCAACCAACCTGAATTAAGAAAACAAAATGGATGCAATCTCAGTGAACGGAAAAGAGGCCTTGGCTGGGCTTTTGATTCTGGGTTACCTGCTGAAGCCATGCAGATTCACTTTCTCATGTTTGATTTGGTTTTGGAATTGGGGGGGAAGGAAGGAGGTGTGTGTTTTAACCTGTGGCTTGTTGGATAGGTGTATTTGGTATAAAGCCTATGGTGAGCTCTGGGGCAGAGCGCGCCTGGCTCCTCTTGCAGCTGGGTGCAGGTGTGCTGAGCTCTCTGAAAAGAAAAGGCCAAAGTAGGAGGCGGGGATGAAATACCTCTAGCTGGGCTGTGTTTGAGACCCTGCTGCTGCAGGACCCCGTGTCTCAGGTGCAGCCCGTGGGCAGGCGGATCTGCCCTGTGCTGGGGATGCTGCGGGTGCCATGGTGGAGAAGGGCGATGGCTGAGGCAGAGCAGTGCTGGAGGAGGTGCTGCACCTCCTTGCCCCTGGCCTTTGTGCAGCCTCCATAGATGTAGCCTGTCAGCAGGGAGACCCTAAGTATGTGGAGGAATTTCAGAGCGCTGTCTGCTGGATTTGGCAGTGGTTTAGGTGCCCACAGGGGAGAGGAGACAGTAAGACCATTTGTTGGGCTGATCATCCAGCTAAGTGTTCAGCTCTGAGCAGCTCCCAGCTACTCCAGCTGGATACCCTGACTTCGGCATGGCTGCGATTCAAGGCCCCTGTGAAGCCAAGAGGTGGGAGACTGCGGTCGGGGGTCTGTTTATCTGGGATATTTAAAAATACCTGTGTGTGCAGTGCCCTTGGTCTGTGTTTCAGCACAGTACTGGAAATGCGTAGAAAGAAGCTACCCTTCCCACTTCGTAGCTCAATAGTTTGTGAATAAAGGGTGTAAGAAAATTACAGGTTTTGTCTCCCATTTTGGCTTTTGCCAAATGCAGTTTACAGCCTCAATTTTATGTCTGCAATCAGATGACCTCCTTCAACTCTAATCTGCTCTGTTTTTGTTTATTTGCTACACTTTGGTGTCTCTAATCCTACTAAGCATGCTGGTGCAAGCTGCTGTTGTAGCCTGCATGGAAAGGGCCTATTTACAACCTGTGTTGCCAAACCTGAGGGTTGCCTTTCTTTGACTGGCTAATGTTATTTGTAGTCATAGATTTTGGTCACACATTTTCTTTGGCCTTACATAGTCAGTATTGTTTACGCAGAAGAAAAGGTTCTGTTTTCTGACATTGCACCAGGGACCTTCCAGTTGGGTTGGACACCAACAGCGCAGGACGATCTGTAGTTCTCAGATGTTGTTTCTGAACCTTTTTGCCATCTAACAGTGAATTTTTTTTTTTAGGTAATACAATGATTGAATAGATAATCTGTGGAATGTGACCAGCAGAATGTGCAAGAAAAATATGGTAGAAAATTTGTGTTACTGAAAGTCACACAGTCCGTCTTATTGCAGTTTCCTCTGCTTACAATCCCCAAACAAGAATTACCTTTGCAGGAACGTGCATGTGGGAACACAGGCATGCACATTTCCCCAGCAAAGATTTGCTTTGATGCAAGTGTCCTTGTGGCTTGAGAACAATTGGTGTGACAAAACCTTATGATGAAAAGGTCATGGTAAATAATGCACAGTGACCATTTTTAAGTTAAAAACACCCAACAACACACCCAAACAAGTAGCATCATGTAAATTGCTTTCCTTTCTTTTCCTTGCTAGCTAAAACATTTGTTGGAAAAAGCGTCTGAGAAATTCTTCCAGGTTTCTGAAGTCTTTTGCAAGACCAAACATCTGAAGCCGCAACCTTTTAGCCGGGTGTAACGGGACCCACACTGCTCGGTGGGGTTTAGTGCCGCAGCTGGGTCACTGAGATTCTCGGGATCGGTTTACTATGGCTGGTTTTGTCTGGCAGATTGTAGCAGTCTCTCAGTATGTCTTTTACATACTGCAAAACCATTCATAGTTCATCTGATATTCACCAGCATCAGCTCAAGTCCACTTTGTAAGTAGTTCTGAGTTTCTGCATGTGTTTTAAATATATTGGGCTTTCCAGGAGTGAAAAAAAAGCAGCATTGTTGTGTTTTTTTTCCCTTCTGATTTTTGTCACTTTTTCTTTTGGTTTGCGTGCTCTAGCATATCACAAGTAGATTAAAAAAATCTTGCTTGCCTGCGTGCACACAATCACAGAGGAGCTTAACGGATGAGCTTTTTTACTTAAGGTTATGTGGATTTCCTTTGCTTCTGTAATCAATTCTGTTATCGACGAATGTGTCCCACCTCCCGGTGTGTGAACCTCTCTGCTCATCGCAAGTGCTGGAGTGGGTGTGCTGGGGAAGCTAACAGGATCCTTCTTGGCAGTGCAAACTCCCTTCCACTGGCTGTGCCTGCCTTGTCATGTTTGTAAGTGCACAAAGAGGGAATAAAAATCCTATCTTGTTAAAGGCTGAGCTTGTCTGCTGGAAAAATGCCCATTTGCAGGTGAGAAATTGTCTGTCTCGGTTAGGACAAGGGAACTAATTGTTTGGTCCTGTCTGGTTTTAAGTGCTCTGAGCAATCTGGGCTCTACCGCTTCCTCTGGGAGATTATGTTGCTTAATACATCGGAGTACCAGGAAGTTGGTTTCGTGCCCTGGGTATTCCATTTAAAATTTTCTTTAATCTCGTTACTGGAGCTGGCGAGAAAAAATATTTTTCAGAATCAGTGTTTGCTGCTTTCTCAGGATCTGCTAAGTGGTCTGCAAACAACAACCAGGTTATAATAGCTCTGATGGAGCTTTCTCCAGTTTCCTACAGAGTCCTCATCAGTTTGGCCTTCGAGAGTCCTGACTGGTTTCTGTAGGGTGTTATAATGTGTATGACACATTTACACATAATTACTTTGACCTTTCTGCAAATTCAAAGGCTAGTAAAACTTTGTCATGGAAGAAAGTATGTAAAAAGTGAGTATTTCTAAAATCTGAGTAATTAGGAGGTGATGGGGACTGGGTGCGTGAGAGGTTCAGTGTCTCAAACACCTGGTGACTCTAGCACCAGCCCTCGCATGACCGAGGTGGAGATGAGGAATGGTCTTGCACCAAAGCTCGTGACTTGGAGACAGAGTACATGAGTTTTGCTCTGCCTTACACAGATTTATTTTGTGACCCTGTACAAATCACTTAACCTCTCTCTGCCCACAGTCCATAAAAGAAGGATGGTGTTTCCCTATCTCACAGAAGTGCTGGACACTTAATTCATTAGTGCTTATAAAGTATTCTCTGGTCTTTTAGAGGAAAATGCTGCATGTCTGTGAGGTCCTAATGCTGATTCATGTGCAACTTCTGAGGCCTGGGTCTTGAGTCCCCAGAGCTGAGGTAAAGACCATGGCTGACAAGTTCATTTTTATCATAGACCTAAATCTACTCTGTACTATTCCAGGACTTGCAGAGAAGAAATTCCCAAAGAATATTGAAAATAAATATTAAAACGTTTCTATTTTATGATGAATTGTCTGTGTTTACTTAAAAAAAAAAAAAAAAACCAAAACCAAAACTCCCCAATGCCTTCTTGTGTCTTGACCATACCTGCTAGCCCTGTGCTGATTTCAAAGGGAGTTGATGAACATGCTGAGAAGAAAGGTGTTTTTTAATCCACATTTTATCTTTCTATGTTTTCTGGCTAAATTTAGAATTGTTAGCAGTTATTAGTTATTCAGATAAATGTTATTGTATTCAGCATGGTGGGGCATGTCATTTTCCATTGGTATCATGTCATAGGCCAGTGTAATATGTCAGAAGTATTTTATTGCAATGACTTAATCACATAAATGAGACGTGATGGGTTGCAAATCAAATTTACCGTACCTACCTTTAACATATACTAAATAAGCTAACAGCATAGATCAGGCACTGGTTAATACAGAGTGTTACTGCTGTGTTAGAGACCTGGGCTCAAATGTCGAGACAGGTTATGAGGCACAAGCAGTTCGCTAGATGCTTCTTCCCATATATGTTGCAATATCCTTTATTATCTTGAGCTGAAATTGAATTCTAATTTAAGAAAGATAGATACTAGAACAGGCAGCCTGCTGCAGATTTGGACAAGACCGAGTGGAGGTAGAAGCGCATTTGATAACTGTTTCTTGTTGCTTTTTGCTTTGTTAGGGCTGTAACTTCTCATCTTTAGCAACACCAAGTATGACAGACCTGCCCTCTTCCAATCTCTCTGCTTCAGTTTAAGCTTCTAGGAGGATCTCCCCATGTCTACCAGTAATGTGTTGGAAGAGAATAGGTTTCAACCATTACCAGGTTAATTTTAAACTTTGAAAGTAAAAATGAAGAACCTTTAACTTCCCATGGAAATAAATAGCTGCTCACTAGGAGTTGAGGTACACAGGGAAAATGTGCCCTCTGCTTGAAACACTAAATTGCTTTTGTTTGTTGCATGAAGAGCTTGGGTAACTCTTATGTAAAGACACTGTTCAGTCATGTTTTTTTGGAAGACTTGCTGTTGAGGAATAGCAAAGAAGCCAAGATAATTCATCCCACAATTAAATATATTAGCATCTATTTCAGCAACAGTTTAATCCTAATTTACAGTAAAGCTTCATATATAATTATGATGATTAAGCTGTTTGGTAATTGTAGGTCGAAATAAGTTTGTAATAGAAATGTTACAAACTTCTTTGGGTGGCTGCGATTGCTACTAAATCCTTTTTTGGGATTGAAAAGGAGAGGCGCATTTCTTGCGCAAGAATGAAAATGCATGGATTGGCAGGTTATTCTCTATAGAAATACTGAGTTCAAGCCAAGAGAACTGAAATGCTATCTATAAATTGAAAATACTAATTTCTAAATATTGAGGTATGTTTCTGTAAATTAAAAAAAGTCTGTGTCCTGAAAAAGGTGATAATCTGAGGTGGCTGTGTGTGCAGCATTCGGAGGAGGAAAAAATGACACAGAACAATACTGAGAAAGCTTAGATTAGGGAGAAAGGGGAGGGAGGGGGTCAAAAGGGAGGTGATTACATGGCTGCTAGGAAAATATGTTCTCAGGGTACAAAATTCTCTCTACTAGCAGAACTGCTGAAGCTGGGGAGGATGTTTTTACAGGAGATCACTGCACAGCCTTCCTTAAACTTGGCCTTGGGCTTCCTTTGTAATGTGATCCCATGGATATGGAAATCACACAGTAGTGTTGCTGTCTTGTCTTAGATTTTATGTCAGTGATGCTATGAAGAACCAGATAAAGGGGCACGTTGGATTTGCTTCTGGCTTGAAGAGAAAGGAGTATTTCCACCACCGAGTACTAGCACGAGGACTGCTGGTTGTTGGCTGCAGCGTGTTTCCTCTCTGTCCCCTACAAAACGAATACTGGTGGCTGGTGACCTTAGCAATTTTTTACGGCAGGAGGGCTTTCAAACATAATTTTTTTTCTTAATACTACAGATGTTAACAGACTTCTGTTGTACGTGTTATGCTATTTGTTAGATCTCCATAAGCATGTGTGTATCGTATCGTCTGTGCAAACTGTAAGTTGTTAAAGTTGTTTCAGCATTTCAGTAGATTGCTGTGTCTTCATAAAATAGTCAATGCATGGGAATTGTTTGGCTTCCCCTCATTAATGCACTGGTAAAAAAAAAACTCGCAGCTATATATTTCTAAATGTTTTTTGTTTAAACACTTTTTTCTTTTTTGAATGATCACAAGACCTGCTTTTCTTCTATCACAGTTTCTTGTAGCACAACTTCAGTCATTATGCAACATCTTCCAAATACCTTGTTACTTAATTTTGTGTTGGATCCCTAATTCGAGTAGAAAGTATATTTTAAACTGGGGTATCATTCAGAAGATACAAGCTACAAATCGGAAGGGACCTTTTCTGGGACCTGCATTCAAAAAATATTATTCTCATCATTCCAAACAGTAACCTGCAGATCAGCAGTGGGTTACCACATTTGTTTGCAACATGCTAGACAGAAAAGTACCTACTTGTTTTGTCAAGAAACATGAACAGTGAGCAGAGAATTTCCAGAAAGCCCTAGGGCACTATGGGGACATGGGAGAGTTGACCTGAACCCAACTGATCTGATTTGGGTCCTGACCAGGTTGCTGGATATCTGGGGACTCTGGAGAAAGCTACAAAGCCCAGAAACTCTGCCTGGATAAAACTTTCTGGAGGAGGAACAGAAAGATCAGCCGGGGAACCCCAAATGTCAATAAGTTGCTCATTGGGCTGCAAACAGTGTTTTCAGTCATAACACAAAAGGTATTTGATGGCTCCAGAGAGATTGTGAGAGTTGTCTGTGGTCTGCTCTCCAAAGCCCTTTGGATATTGTTCTATTATTAGTTGTGCATTATTTGTCGTTCTCCTGGGTAATTCCAATACAATGTTGGATCTCAAGCATGGGGAAGAGAACAATGGGCGAGTCTGCTATCCTTGCCTTAACAGGGTTTAAGCAAGCGGCATGGTCGGCAAACACACAACAGAGGAAGATTTTTAGACCTGCTTATGTTGGGGGAAGGAGGGTGAGGGTGTAAGCACCTGGGATGGGCTGTCAGCTGTGGGACGGGGTGGGGGGGGTGGTTAGGCAGAGGACTGCAGATCTCACAGGGTGGTGGAGGTG